>NC_084755.1:30648334-30803334 GCF_033978785.1 Entelurus aequoreus
TGCAGCTGTAGTTGCTGTCAGTGGGGACTACTGGACATCAATCTGGTAAGCATAATTACCTCGCAGTTCCAGTGCATTATATTGATGAAAGGTGGGTGCTGCATTCACATGTTCTGTCTATAATGAAAACAGAGGAGAGGTATTATGGAAAGGAAAATTACAGGAAAATGTTTCTGCTGTTACCTCAGAAATTGCCTGTTCGGATGTTATGATTGTGGCTCTGGGATTTGTATGTAGATTATATTTATTTTCCATAACAAACAGGATAACTAAAATACCCTGGCAGTGGCAATAAACTTGAATGTTTGTATTGACATTTTTTGAGTTGATTTTCATAAAATATGCTATTTAACTGCTACTGTTTAACAAGTATTGATTTAAATTGTGTTTGCACAACAAATGTTTTGGCACTTTTGTTCATATGGGAGAATATTCCAATAAAGGTGCACTACACACTACTTTTTAATTCATTATTGGGTTTTACGTATACAATGCAGTTAATCGTGATTAATCAGAGAAATAGTGCGATTAACTATGATTAAAATTTTTAATCGTTGCCCAGCCCTAATATATACACTATATATATATATATATATATATATATATATATATATATATATATATATATATATATATATATATATATATATATATATATATATATATATATGTACATACATACATACAGGCAAAAGGTTTGGACACACCTTCTCATTCAATGCGTTTTTTTTTATTTTCATGACTATTTACATTGTAGATTGTCACTGAAGGCATCAAAACTATGACACCTGTGAAGTGAAAACCATATCAGGTGACTACCTCCTGAAGCTCATGGAGAGAATGCCAAGAGTGTGCAAAACAGTAATCAGAGCAAAGGGTGGCTATTTTGAAGTAACTAGAATATAAAACATGTTTTCAGTTATTTCACCTTTTTTTGTTAAGTACATAACTCCTCAAGTGTTCATTCATAGTTTTGATGCATTCAGTGACAATCTACAATGTAAATAGTCATGAAAATGTGTGTGTGTGTGTGTGTGTGTATTTACATACACATAATGTCATGGCTGTCTGGAGTTTCCAATAATTTCTACAACTCTTATTTTTTTGTGATAGAGTGATTGAAGCACATACTTGTTGGTCACAAAAAACATTCATGAAGTTTGGTTCTTTTATGAATTTATTATGGGTCTACTGAAAATGTGAGCAAATCTGCTGGGTCAAAAGTATACATACAGCAATGTTAATATTTGCTTACATGTCCCTTGGCAAGTTTCACTGCAATAAGGCGCTTTTGGTAGCCATCCACAAGCTTCTGGTTGGATTTTTGACCACTCCTCTTGACAAAATTGATGCAGTTCAGCTATATTTGTTGGTTTTCTGACATGGACTTGTTTCTTCAGCATTGTCCACAAATTTAAGTCAGGACTTTGGGAAGACCATTCTAAAACCTTAATTCTAGCCTGATTTAGCCATTCCTTTACCACTTTTGACGTGTGTTTGGGGTCATTGTTCTGTTGGAACACCCAACTGTGCCCAAGACCCAACCTCCGGGCTGATGATTTTAGGTTGTCCTGAAGAATTTGGAGGTAATCCTCCTTTTTCATTGTCCCATTTACTCTCTGTAAAGCACCAGTTCCATTGGCAGCAAAACAGGCCCAGAGCATAATACTACCACCACCATGCTTGACGGTAGGAATGGTGTTCCTGGGATTAAAAGCCTCACCTTTTCTCCTCCAAACATATTGCTCGTGCCCAAACAGCTCAATTTTTGTTTCATCTGACCACAGAACTTTCCTCCAGAAGGTCTTATCTTTGTCCATGTGATGTCAGGTGCAAATTTTGACCACGACTGTATATATATCTGCAGTATATGTTTTAGTCCAGAGGTGCCCACACTTTTTCTGCAGGCGACCTACTTTTCAATTGACCAAGTGGAGGGGATCTACCTCATTCATATATATAATTTATATTTATTTATTTACAAAAGAGACATTTTTGTTCACAAGTTAAATGTGTTTAATGATAATACAAGCACATACACATATAGATTACTCTCTTTTATGAAAACAAGAATATAAGTTGGTGTATTTTTATGACTTGATGGTGTGCCAAAGACCCCATCAAGTCATAAAAATGGGGTCCCACAGTAAATTTTTGGGGTCCCCTTTTTTTGTAACCGTTTTGAAAACAAAGGATAAATGTATGCATTATCCTGTTATAGCTCCCTATAGGGACCCCTATTTATATGTCTCGTATAAAGTAGTGTTTTAAAGGGTACATGTTATGCAACATCAACTTTTCTCACCTGTTGGTACCTGTTTTGTGTATTTTTGATCCCCATAAGTTCCAAAAATGTGTAAGCAAACCGTGGAGGCATTAACGTTGTTGTCTCCCTTCATGCTTCCAAGATGTTTGGAATTTGCTCCGACTTCTGATGTTTTCCGACGTTAGAAATGTACCTTAACATCTTTGCGCGAGTCCGCCATTGTAGTCAATAAGTTCCCTCCGTTTATATTCTCTTCTTGTGGGGCAGACTGGCTCATACATGCACATGCATCCTCCACTGTTGCCATTTTTAATACAAAGTAGCGTATGATTCGAACTTATATCTGTCAGTAAACTCGCTATGGAAGCGCTATAAACTACAACATGGCTGACGGGGAGAAGACGCATTCGAAGTGGAGCCACGTAAATAAGACCGCCCACAAAACGGCGCATTCTGAAGAGACGGTCAGAAAGTGACTTGAAGATGATCTGTAAAACATAATCTATGCAACATTTTGACCAAAGAACCACCATTACATGTTATGTAGACCACAAGGAAGTGTTTTAAATGTAGAAAAATAAATCATAATAAGACCCCTTTAAATTAAACTGGTCCTAAAGGTACTGTGGTATTGTGCAATACCTATATATATATATATATATATATATATATATATATATATATATATATATATATATATATATATATATATATATATATATATACATATATATATATATATATATATATATATATATATATACATATATATATATATATATATATATATATATATACATATATATATATATATATATATATATATATATATATATATATATATATATATATACATATATATATATATATATATATATATATATATATATATATATATATATATATATATATATATGTATATATATATATATGTATATATGTATATATATATATATGTATATATGTATATATATATATATATATATATACAGTCGTGGTCAAAAGTTTACATACACTTGTAAAGAACATAATGTCATGGCTGTCTTGAGTTTCCAATAATTTCTACAACTCTTGTTTTTTTGTGATAGAGTGATTGAAGCACATACTTGTTGGTCACAAAAAATATTCATGAAGTTTGGTTCTTTTATGAATTTATCATGGGTCTACTGAAAATGTGAGCAAATCTGCTGGGTCAAAAGTATACATACAGCAATGTTAATATTTGCTTACATGTCCCTTGGCAAGTTTCACTGCAATAAGGCGCTTTTGGTAGCCATCCACAAGCTTCTGGCAAGCTTCTGGTTGAGTTTGTGACCACTCCTCTTGACAAAATTGGTGCCACAGAACTTTCCTCCAGAAGGTTTTATCTTTGTCCATGTCATGTCAGATGAAACTAAAATTGAGCTGTTTGTCATCATGGGTCTTGGGCGCAGTTGGGTGTTCCAACAGGACAATGACCCCAAACACACGTCAAAAGTGGTAAAGGAATGGCTAAATCAGGCTAGAATTAAGGTTTTAGAATGGCCTTCCCAAAGTCCTGACTTAAACGTGTGGACAATGCTGAAGAAACAAGTCCATGCCAGAAAAACAACAAATTTAACTGAACTGCACCAATTACAGCATATACTGTATGTATATATATATATATATATATATATATATATATATATATATATATTAGAGATGCCCGATAATGGCTTTTTTGCCGATATCCGATATTCCGATATTGTCCAACTCTTAATTACAGATACCGATATCAACCGATACCGATATATACTGTCGTGGAATTAACACATTATTATGCCTAATATTGCGGGGGGTGTATATTGTAGTGTCCCGGAAGAGTTAGTGCTGCAAGGGGTTCTGGGTATTGTTTATGTTGTGTTACGGTGCGGATGTTCTCCCGAAATGTGTTTGTCATTCTTGTTTGGTGTGGGTTGACAGTGTGGCGCATATTTGTAACAGTGTTAAAGTTGTTTATATGGCCACCCACAGTGTGACCTGTATGGCTGTTGACCAAGTATGCTTTGCATTCACTTGTGTGTGTGAAAAGCCGCAGATATGATGTGACTGGGCCGGCACGCAAAGGCAGTGCCTTTAAGGTTTATTGGCGCTCTATACTTCTCCCTACGTCCGTGTACACAGCGGCGTTTTAAAAAGTCATAAATGTTACTTTTTGAAACCGATACCGATAATTTTGAAACCGATAATATCCGATATTACATTTTAAAGCATTTATAGGCCGATAATATCGGCAGTCCAGTATTATCGGACATCCCTAATATAAATATATATATATATATATATAAATATATATATATATATATATATATATATATATATATATATATATATATATATATATATATACACAGCATATAAGACAAAGATTTAACAGTGTTCCTTTGATTATCACAGGGGTTACGTTCCAGACCCACCCGTAGTAAATGAATTTCCATGAAACAGTAGCTACATTGTATAATTTTATTTTTATGAATATTATATGCATTTAAAGTCCTATAAGCCCGCCACACAGCTTTCACTCACACTTATGCAATTAAAACACATCATACACTCTGAAACTCTGTTAACAGTGAGCGTGTGTGTGTGTGCGTGTAAAAGTGTGTGTGTGTGCGTGTAAGCAGTGGGCAGTATGCAGGGCTTAGCTACTGTTCTCCGCCTCCTCCACATCCAGCAATGTTATGTAAGAATGCACAAAAATGTGGCAAATGGTAGACTGGGAATATTTATATATTTATCCCAGTTAACTCTCATTTAAGCTTTATTTATTACCTACCATTGCTGTTATTTGAAATTGGTAGTTGCTTTATTGTAAAACCTGTACTTGCACCGCCGTAGTAGAATCTGTAATGTAAAGCCTGTATGAAACTGTGTATAGTTTATGCAAATGTGCATAGGCTGTGGGGGTAAAATGGAAGCACCCATATGGTATGAATTGCAATATTTTAGAAGATAGAATTAAACAGCTACATTTGGTATATGGAGCCACAAACTGTTCATATGTTCGATGTATGCATTGTTGTTATTATTAACATTGGCCTTTACCTGAGAAGGGATTCTGGGTGAAGTATGCATTGAAGTACACTGCCCCCAAGTGGTCACTCTAGTGGAATACAGCTTTTAGAAGAAATGTGAAGCCACAGACAACCATCCATCCATCCATCCATCCATTTCCTACCGCTTGTCCTAGCATGCAGTTTAATATTACATTTATTTGGATGTTTTTTTTTTGCAGTGTCAATTGTGACTAACCACGAATAGACAAAGCCTATAAAATGCCTAATTGCAACATTAATAATATATGCATACTATGCAAATATAAAAAAGCTTGTTGTGAAAAATGAGTTGGAATTTCACAAGAAAATTCTGGCACTTAAAATTTTGGCATTTTTATGATAAAAGTCGTCATTTTACTCAACGCAAGTCAACATTTTACAAGAAAAACTGAACATTTGTGCAATAGTATGATAAAAGTTGTAATTTTGCTCAATAACAGTCGCAATTTTACAAGAAAAGCTTAACATTTTGGCATTTTTACGAAAAGAGTCGTAACTTTACTCGACAAAATTCACAATTTTATGTGAAAACTTTAAAATTTTGGCAATATCATAATAATATTAAGACCCGAGACAGGATCCATATGCTGGTTTCATGGCTGCAGCACGCTTGGTCCACCTGCAGATAGCACAATAGGCTACCTTCTAAATAATAGTGATTAAAAAGTGAAAGCCGAGAGAAGAAACCAGTTAAAAAGTAATATTAAAATGTTACTGTACATCTGGGTAACGCAACAAAGGTCAAGTGCAAAACCAAGCACTTAATGGGCAAATATAAAAAAGAAGCAAACGCTCCGAGACAGTCGTTAATAAGTCCATAAAAGCAAGTGCCGTCGAATGATTAATTTTTCAACCCATATAAATCAGTGTTTCTTAACCATAGGGCCTAATGTTGGGCTGTGAGCGCCCCCGAGAGGGCTGGAAAACAATATCTGTTTCTCAGCTCTGGTCGTACGAGCCGCAGCGGTACTTAGTTGTAATACACTTTTCCACCACTTGTGGCAGTAGTGACTATATCAAAGAAACAGAAGAAGTCTTGGGCTCGTCATCGAAAACATTAAGTGCAAAAATTATGACTAAAATGGTGAAGCCGTATGTTTATTTGCACTTTAATTTTATTGACAGTTTATTAAAAAACATTTATTATTATCATTATTATTATTATTATCATTTATCATTAATTTAGTTAGAATGTATTTTAGCACTGCGTAATTGTACGTCAAATTATTTTTCGTCAGTTTTTGAGTCCCTTCTTCTGCAGTATATTTGATTAGTATTTATTTTTCTGAATCAGCTTGACCTAAGCCTTGATAATAATATTTGTGATTAACACATGCTTTCATATCATTTGACCAGGTTGTAAACTGTAAGTAGGTTCGAATTAGAATTATTGATTGATTACTGAATACACATAAAATCAAGAGTAAGATTACTATTAATTACTGTTAATATTTGTGTCATATTTTGTGCCAAATTTAACGTGTTAACTCAGGGGTGGCCAAACCTTTGTGGCCGACTGCATGTAAAGTAACATATATATATATATATATATATATATATATATATATATATATATATATATATATATATATATATATATATATATATATATATATATATATATATATATATATATATATATATATATGCACACATACTGTATATACATATAAATACATATATACGTATATATACATATATATATATATACATATGCACACATACTGTATATACGTATAAATACATATATACGTATATATATATATATATATACTAATACATATATACCTGTATATATATATATATATATATATATATATATATGTGTATTAGTATATATGTATATATACATATATATGTGTATATATATATATATATACATATATACGTATATATACATATATACTAATACATATGTATATATATGTATATACACATATATACATCCACACACATATATACATATTTATAAATATATACATATATAAATATTTACATATACGTATATACATATACATATATATATATCTACATATACAGTATATAGGTGTGTGTGTGTGTCTCTGTGTACATATTACATTAATATAATGGATATATAATTAATATAATGGATAAATAATTAATACATTTGGATATAAGGAGTATGTGACAGTACCTTGTTTACTTCCGTGACAACCTTCTTAAAGTTTTGTAATCAATCAGAAATTTTAGGCAGCTAATATGCGGCAAACATGGATAAGTGTGGAGAGAGTGTTTTTCATTGTTCCCATCATGCACTCACATGGATGTGATTTAAAAAATGTTTTTATGGTGTTTCGACATTTTTCATAATATCCAGAAAGTTCAGTGAGCAGGTTGTGTTATGTGTGACCATGTGTGTTGACATTTATGTTAGTTGCATTTTCTTTAGTTTTTTGCACAATGACTAGGGAAGGTTGTTTGGACTGTGTCATATAAGTGAATGCTGTACTATGTTTCAAAAGTACAGTCAAAGGTCGTTGATGTGATTCAACATGGCAGCAATTCGTAGCATTCAGAGACCGCCTGGTATTTAAGATGAATTTGACTGCGATACGCGGTTCGATGCTTTGTTGAACTCATGACGTCTCGCGGACAAACTGAAGACACTGGCGGACCGCACATGGCCTGCGGGCCGTAGTTTGGACACCCCAGTGTTAACTCAAGCGATTAATCACAAAACACTATCGTAATAATTATGTATAAACACAAATTCATTGCGCAGTTAAATTTTAACCACACATGCTCCTTTACTCTTACCTGAAAAGTGAGGCAGGTTGCTTTGCGGTCAGTGATCAGGTCAATGGTCAAAGGTTAAAAAGACTCCCACTGGTGTGCTTGCTGGCAAATTTCACTTCAAACTACACCTGGACCGGACTTCAGATTAGACTGTTGAGCAAATAAATGAAAATAAAACATTTCAAAAATGTTCCCGTTTGACATTCTGACAATAAAATTGCATTTATGTCAAAATATTGGGGTCTTTTTTCAAGTTCATCTAAATTATGCATGCAAGGAATTTACTGCGATTAATCAAATTGCAAAATTGTGATTAATCTGATTAAAAAATATGTAATCATTTGACAGCACTAGTTTATGCATGATGAATGCAATAATGCTTTGTGATCAATCGCATGAGTTAAAGCAGTGGTCCCCTACCACCGGGCCACGGCCCGGTACCGGTCCGTGGACCGATTGGTAACGGGCCGCACAAGAAATTAAAAAAATAAAATAAATAAATGTTTTTTTAAAAATTACTTTTTTATTAAATCAACATAAAAAACACAATATATACATTATATATCAATATAGATCAATACAGTCTGCAGGGATACAGTCCGTAAGCACACATGATTGTATTTCTTTATGACAAAAAAACCCCAAAAAAACATTAAAATAAAAATACAAATAAATGGGACAATGAAAAAGGAGGATTACCTCCAAATTCTTCAGGACAACCTAAAATCTTCAGCCCGGAGGTTGGGTCTTTGGTGTAGTTGGGTGTTCCAACAGGACAATTTGATTGATTGATTGAGACTTTTATTAGTAGGTTGCACAGTGAAATACATATTCCGTACAATTGACCACTAAATGGTAACACCCGAATAAGTTTTTCAACTTGTTTAAGTCGGGGTCCACTTAAATTGATTCATGATACAGATATATACTATCATCATAATACAGTCATCACACAAGATAATCACATTGAATTATTTACATTATTTACAATCAGGGGTGTGGAGGGGGTGGGGGCTATGGACATCAAGTAGTGGACATAGAGAGCGAGAGAGAGAGAGAGAGAGAGAGAGAGAGAGAGAGAGAGAGAGAGATCAGAAGGCATAAGAAAAAGTATCTGCATTTGATTGTTTACATTTGATTATTAGCAATCCGGGGAGAGTGTTAGTTTAGGGTTGTAGCTGCCTGGAGGTGAACTTTTATTGCGGTTTTGAAGGAGGATAGAGATGCCCTTTCTTTTATACCTGTTGGGAGCGCATTCCACATTGATGTGGCATAGAAAGAGAATGAGTTAAGACCTTTGTTAGTTCGGAATCTGGGTTTAACGTGGTTAGTGGAGCTCCCCCTGGTGTTGTGGTTATGGCGGTCATTTACGTTAAGGAAGTAGTTTGACATGTACTTCGGTATCAGGGAGGTGTAGCAGATTTTATAGACTAGGCTCAGTGCAAGTTGTTTAACTCTGTCCTCCACCCTGAGCCAGCCCACTTTGGAGAAGTGGGTAGGAGTGAGGTGGGATCTGGGGTGGAGGTCTAGAAGTAACCTGACTAGCTTGTTCTGGGATGTTTGGAGTTTAGATTTGAGGGTTTTGGAGGTGCTAGGGTACCAGGAGGTGCATGCGTAATCGAAAAAGGGTTGAACGAGAGTTCCCGCCAGAATCCTCATGGTGCTTTTGTTGACCAGAGAGGAGATTCTGTAGAGAAATTTCATTCGTTGGTTAACCTTTTTGATTACCTTGGTTGCCATTTTATCACAGGAAAGGTTAGCCTCTAGAATGGAACCTAGTTAGGTGACCTCATCTTTCCTGGTGATAACAATGTCACCCACTTTTATAGTGAAGTCACTGACTTTCTTAAGGTTGATGTGGGACCCAAACAGGATGGATTCCGTTTGACCCAAGTGTATGGATAGCTTGTTGTCAGCGAGCCAGGTGCATGTTTCTACAGAGTTCAGCACTGAGGATTTTCTCCACCTGTGACTTGTCCTTGTCGGATACCAGCAGGGCAGAGTCATCCGCAAACAAAAACAATTCACAGTCGCATGCTAACGACAAGTCGTTTATGTATATTAGGAACAGTAAAGGCCCTAATATACTGCCTTGGGGGACTCCACAGCTCACCGAGAGGGGGGGACACGGTGCCGTTCACCTCTACCACCTGCTCCCTCCCCTCCAAGTAAGATTGCATCCAGCTCCATGAGGTTTTGTTAAATCCGATTGCTCTGAGCTTATCCAACAGTATAGCGTGGTTAACGGTGTCAAAGGCCTTCTGAAGGTCCAGCATGACCATGCCGCAGTATTTGCCCGCGTCCACCTCATGTTTGATGTGGTCGGTCAGATAGAGAAGGCATGTGTCAGTGGAGTGGTTAGTTCTGAAGCCGGATTGGAATTTGTACATGAGTTTATTAGTGGCAAGGTAACTATCGACCTGTTCATAAACTATTTCCTCCATTACTTTCGAAATGGAACTGAGAATAGAAACAGGTCGGTAGTTGCCAGGTTCCAATTTGCTTCCTTTTTTAAAGAGGGGAGTTACTCTTGCTATCTTAAAATCTTTTGGTACTTGGCCTTGTGTAATTGATAGGTTTATTATGTGCGTGTTGATCGGGGCAATGATGGAGGCAGAGTCCCTGAGGAATCTGGAGAGAATATTATCAAGGCCGGTGGCCTTGTTTGGGTGGAGCGCGCTCAAGTTTTTAAACACCTCATCAGCTGTGACCATTTCTAATTTGAAATCATTGTTGGATACTCCTAGCTTTCTGTAGAAGGCTTTAATGTGTTCTACACCAAAGCGACTAAAGTGGTGGGACAGCTTGTTGACAAGAGTTGCGGCTATGCTGGTGAAAAAGGTGTTAAGTCTGCAAAAAGGTGTTTAGTCAAGACCTATATTTATGCATGCTTGGTTATGGTTTGAATTTATTACCAACAATTGCGAGAACGACTTTTTATTGTCAATATATTCATTTTTTTATGTTTTCTGCTGGTGGTGTGCCCATGAAAAAAATGTGCCTTGGCTCAGAAAAGGTTGAAAAACACTGTAATAGGTCATAAAATCAGTGTCAGTTGAGTCGGTCCATAGGTTGCCTGTAGGGATTTTTAATGTCCAGCAGATGTCAGTATTTAGTGACACAGTATCGACACAGTATCAATACAGTTTTGCAATGTGTCGAAACGCTTCATGACGCCTCATCAACCCATCACTACAAACAAGTATGTGCTCCAATCACTCTATCACAAAAAAATAAGAGTTGTAGAAATGATTGGAAACTCAAGACAGCCATGACGTTATGTTCTTTACAAGTGTATGTAAACTTTTGACCATGACATGAAAAATGAATGGGACGTTCAGGCTAAAATTGTAAATTGTGGTGACTTTTGTGAAAGTGGACCCCGACTTAAACAAGTTGAAAAACGTATTCGGGTGTTACCATTTAGTGGTCAATTTTACGGAATATGTACTGTACTGTGCAATATACTAATAAAAGTCTCAATCAATCAATCAAAACATTCGACATCCCAAGGCGAATCGAGAAGTTATTTGCGAGGAAACTATAGCTTACCAGTGCGCCTGAACGCGCCTTCAGACCTGGCTTGTTTCCATTGTCTCGCCTGTGATTGGTCGAGCTGGTCCGTCCTTCCAAACTGATCGGCGCAAGCAGATGGAGTAGAGAAATAGGCTGAACGAGAGGCTCGAACAATTAAAACCCTGTTGGTTGCGGGACGGTAACCGAAGCAAACACAAACTGGTAAGAAGTTTAATGCAGGTTTATTCAATTTTTCACGGTTGAAACTCTCCTCACGACCTAAGGAATACTGTACATGTGGTGCGTTCAGGAGCTTCGACGCGACTCGATAATGTGTCGCGCGTGTTGAACGTTAGCCAACGCAGATGTTGTCGCCGTTACTGCGAGTGACTCCAAACAATTCCACTTTACTGTTTAAAACAAGTTGAACCCGCGTGGAAAAACACCCCAAAATGCAACCAAATGTATAATAATAGCGCATAAATAGGGTTGCTATGCAGCTAGCTTAGCGCCAGCGAGAAGCTAATAGGGTGTCCGTGATAAATGAATTAAGATCACATTTGTGGGCGCGTGACGTCACTAGCGGAAGCCGCCAGGTCCAATTTATTTTGATATAATAACTTCCTTAGCGACATGTTTGTCATCACGGAATGTTTACTAAAAGTGTCTGAATGTTGGTGAAATGCTGACATGTCTTAATTGAGAGGAGTGGAAAAACATACTACTCAGTGCCACACGTGACTCAGCGTCTGTATATTTGAATAGTCCGAGGGTGTGTTTGTGTTGTTACAATTGTCACTGCCAGCACCACCACATTTTGGAAAAAAACCCGAGTTTATTGCAGGGGTGTCAAACTCAAATACAGAGTGGGCCAAAATGTAAAACTGAACCAAGCCGCGGGCCAAGGTTGAACAAATTGACCTTTTAATAGGGACCCAAACAAGTTTTGCATTGAATATTGAACAAGCAAGGCTTATATCACTTTATAGTGACATGCAAAATGGAGTTTCAAATAATAATAATAATAATTAAAAAATATCAATGGCATATCAAATAAAATGTAAATAAAAATTGAATGCCTCTTTTCTATTTGCAGCCTTCTGAGGTAAATATCAAAATACACCTATTCCACAGGCTAATAATACATTTTCAAGCCTTGAAGTAGCAAGAGAAAGTGCATGAATAAAACGTTAATTATTGCTCAGTTTGCTACACTGATTTGCTTTAACACTGAATATGGCACAAGCAACGCTTATGTAACTCAATAGTGCAAAATCAACTTTCCAAAAACAAACGAAAAAACATCAATGGTATATTAAATACAATTTAAATAAAACATTGAATGCCTCTTTTCTATTTGCAGCCTTCTGAAGTAAATATCAACATTGACTTGGTGGGCTGGGGCGGGGTTTGGTGGTAGCGGGGGTGTATATTGTAGTGTCCTGGAAGAGTTAGTGCTGCAAGGGGTTCTGGGTATTTGTTCTGTTGTGTTACAGATGCAGATGTTCTCCCGAAATGTGTTTGTCATTCTTGTTTGGTGTGGGTTCACAGTGTGGCGCATATTTGTAACAGTGTTAGTTGTTTATACGGTCACCCTCAGTGTAGGGATGTCCCGATCCGATATTTAGGTCGGATCGGCCGGCGATATTTGCCAAAAAATGCGTATCGGCAAGACATGGGAAAATCCAGATCCAGTTTTAATAAAAAAGTCCGGTCCGTGTTTTCCAACGCACCGATTTAAATAATACATTCCACTTTTCTGCTGCTCCCTAATTTCCGTTCCGCATTTTCCAGCACACCTTCAACACATACACAGGTCTGTGTCCTAACCGTTAAGACGGCCATGTGAATTAAAAGTTAACGGTAAAAATGTCAGCTGTCTCTGTGCGATATAGTAAATGACTATATCGTGATATTGGAGTATACGTTCTGACACAGTTGCTTTTAGCTGCTGGCATTACACGACAGGCTCTTCCCACTCCTTCCTGTGTCTGCTTCTCACAGACAGACAAGCGCACCTTCTTACATACGTCACATACTGTCACGTCATACGTCACATACGTATACGCCCTCGCGGAGCAGAGAGGTAGCAGCATGGCTAAAGTTAGCTGTGATGCTAGCGCAGCTGTGCGAGCGGTAATAATGAAGGAAGAATTAATTAATTCCCCCAAAAAACAGCAGGGGGTCCATCGTCTGGCGGTGGTTTGGCTTCAAGTGGGAATATGTCGAACAGACAACCGTAATTTGTCAAGTGTGGGGCAAAAGCGTGGCTATAAAAAGTAGCATTACTGCTAATATGTAGCATCATTTGAAAAGTCCCCTGCTAGAAAATGAAGCGTGCTTGAAACTCCGCACGTCAACATCTCCATTGTGTATTATTCAAACTCACCTAATTCAGCTGGCTAGTTGTTATCAAGAGTACTAAAACCCTTTTCAACATGAATCTGACAACTAAGTAGGCTAAATAACTTTGAACTTTAATACATGCTCGGATAAGGCCAGTATCGGATCGGAAGTGCGAAAACATCGGTATCTGATCGGAAGTGCAAAAACCTGGATCGGGACATCCCTAGTGTATATTGTAGCGTCCCGGAAGAGTTAGTGCTGCAAGGGGTTCTGGGTATTTGTTCTGTTGTGTTTATGTTGTGTTACGGTGCGGATGTTCTCCCGAAAAGTGTTTGTCATTCTTGTTTGGTGTGGGTTCACAGTGTGGCGCATATTTGCAACAGTGTTAAAGTTGTTTATACGGCCACCCTCAGTGTGACCTGTATGGCTGTTGATCAAGTATGCCTTGCATTCACTTATGTGTGTGTAAAAGCTGCATGTAATAAGTGGCTAGGCAGGCATGCAGTTTGTATGGAGGAAAAGCAGACGTGACGACAGGTTGTAGAGGACGTTGAAGGCAGTGCCTTTAAGGCACGCCCCCAATAATGTTGACCGGGAGAATGGTTGTCCCGGGAGATTTTCAGGAGGGGCACTGAAATTCAGGAGTCTCCCGGGAAAATTGGGAGGGTTGGCAAGTATGAGTATTAGCGGCCTAGGAACGCCTCGGGATCCCCCGGGAAGAGCTGGACGAAGTGGCTGGGGAAAGGGAAGTCTGGGCTTCCCTGCTTATGCTGCTGCCCCCGCGACCCGACCTCGGATAAGCGGAAGAAGATGGATGGAGTATTAGCGGTGAATGCGGTGTTACAGCGGCACCGCCGCTGTATAATACCGGCGGGCCAGCTCTAATGTTAATTTGATATTGCCTCAAGGGCCAAATGAAATTACACGGCGGGCAAAATTTGGCCCGCGGGCCAGAGTTTGACACCCATGGTTTATTGGGTTATTTATTTTTTTCCAATTAATTTTAATTGACATCCAGCATCAGACATTCCTATCCATTACATCATCTTTCCATACATCATACATCTATTGTCTACCCTAAATGTCAAAATATGTTTTGTTTATATCCCGATGCCACCCCTCCCCCAACCTGTTTATTTGGTTTTTAGCTACATAATTCAAAGAAACAGTCTAACACCTAAGTAGGGATGATGTTCGTTAAGAAATTATTGAATTTGAGCCCATTATCGAATCCTCTTATCGAACCGATTCCTCAACGAATCTCTTATCGAATCCAGATAGGTTGTTGTGTGTGCAGTGAGTTCCTAAAGCCATATGTGACTGGGCCGGCACGCTGTTTATATGGAGGAAAAGCGGACGTGACTGAGGACAGCATGCGGACGTTAAAGGCCTACTGAAATGAATTTTTTTTATTTAAACGGGGATAGCAGATCCATTCTATGTGTCATACTTGATTTCGTGATATTGCCATATTTTTGCTGAAAGGATTTAGTATAGAACAACGACGATAAAGTTCGCAACTTTTGGTCGCTGATAAAAAAAGCCTTGCCTATACCGGAAGTAGCGTGACGTCACAGGAAGAAGGATTCCTCACAATTCCCCGTTGTTTACAATGGAGCGAGAGAGATTCGGACCGAGAAAGCGACGATTACCACATTAATTTGAGCGAGGATGAAAGATTTGCGGATGAGGAACGTTAGAGTGAAGGACTAGAGAGGCAGTGCAGGGTGTATCTTTTTTCGCTCTGACCGTAACTTAGGTACAAGGTCTCATTGGATTCCACACACTCTCCTTTTTCTATTGTGGATCACGGATTTGTATTTTAAACCACCTTGAATACTATATCCTCTTGAAAATGAGAGTCGAGAACGCGAAATGGACATTCACAGTGACTTTTATCTCCACGACAATACATCAGCGAAGCTCTTTAGCTACTGAGCTAACGTGATAGCATCTGGCTCAAATGCAGATCGAAACAAAATAAATAAATCCCTGACTGGAAGGATAGACAGAAGATCAACAATAGTATTAAACCATGGACATGTAACTACACGGTTAATAATTCTCAGCCTGGCAAAGCTTAACAATGCTGTTGCTAACGACGCTGAAGCTAACTTAGCAACTTAGCAACCGGACCTCACAGAGTTATGATAAAAACATTAGCGCTCCACCTACGCCAGCCAGCCCTCATCTGCTCATCAACACCCGTGCTCACCTGCGTTCCAGCGATCGACGGCGCGACGAAGGACTTCACCCGATCACAGATGTCTGCTATCCAAGTAAGTGCTCTTTGTTGTGTTGCTACAGCCAGCCGCTAATACACCAATCCCACCTAAAACGTTCTTCTTTGCAGTCTCCATTGTTCATTAAACAAATTGCGAAAGATTCACCAACACAGATGTCCAGAATACTGTGGAATTGTTCGATGAAAACAGAGCAGTTTGTATGGTGACACATTGGGTACGAATACTTCCGTTGCCGTCGTGACGTCACGCGCATACGTCATCATACATAGACGTTTCCAACCGGAAGTTTAGCGGGAAATTTAAAATTGCACTTTATAAGTTAACCCGGCCGTATTGGCATGTGTTGCAATGTTAAGATTTCATCATTGATATATAAACTATCCGACTGCGTGGTCGGTAGTAGTGGGTTTCAGTAGGCCTTTAAAGGGTGAAGGTTTCATGTGAGAGAGGACGTTAAAGGCACTCCCCAGTGAGCATATAGTGCTGCTATGTGCGTTGTAAATAAAAAAAATTGCCGACAAACACATCACCAACATGGACGCTCACTTTCAACATCCCGGTGAAGCAATATGAAGAAGGGGACCAGCATGGTAGCGAAACGATACGCACAACGGGGCAAGAGAAGTCTGCTTTTACTGTTGTGCTAGCTTGCAAGACTGACTTAGAAAATGAGGAGACGGAATCTAGCGTGTTTGATGGAGAACTTGCCCAGCTGTTCAAAATAATGTGAGTACATTGATGAATACTTCAATAAAGTACAACCGAACTCTGCTTTGCTCCTGCTGCCTTTTTAAAACAGTGTCCATGCATTCTAGCGTATGTTTTAAGATAGCGTATGTTTAACCATGCCTGCGCCCAAAAATACACTGCTTCTATTTATGCGTTAAATACAGAAATAGCACCCGTAACTGACACGGTGCGCCCTATGGTCGCGAAAATACGGTATAGTGGCTTTGATAACGGGAACCGGTTCTCAAAAATGGATTCGAATCCATGAAATCGGTTCTTTTCTTATCGAACAATCGGGAGAACCGGTTTTGAACATCATCCCTACACCTGTGTCAAGGCTCGCGGGCCAGATCCGGGCCGCGAATGAATTGTCTATGGCCCCCGGGATGATATTTGATTAGTATTAGAACCAGCCACCTGCTGCTGTTTTGCACGCACCAATACTCCCATCAGTGTTTGCGCTAGGAATTTTCAAAATGGGGTGCCAGGTTGGCATCAAGTCATAAAAATGGGGTCCCATGGTAAATTTTGTATCGGGACAGATACATTAAGAGTTTGAGCAGAAATATGTTGTATAGGAATTAACTATACACAATAAAACATTAACAAAACGATGTGTCAAATGGTTTTTAAAGTAATACCTTTGTGACATGGAAAAAAACACAAGTACCGTATTTTTCGGACTATAAGTCGCAGTTTTTTTCATAGTTTGGCCAGGGGTGCGACTTATGTGTGAAATTATTAACACATTGCCGTAAAATATCAAATAATATTATTTAGCTCATTCACGTAAGAGACTAGACGTATAAGATTTCATGGGATTTAGCGATTAGGAGGGACAGATTGTTTGGTAAACGTATAGCATGTTCTATATGTTATATTTATTTGAATGACTCTTACCATAATATGTTACGTTAACATACCAGGCACGTTCTCAGTTGGTTATTTATGCCTCATATAACGTACACTTATTCAGCCTGTTGTTCACTATTCTTTATTTATTTTAACTTGCCTTTCAAATGTCTATTCTTGGTGTTGGGTTTTATCAAATAAATTTCCCCCAAAAATGCGACTTATACTTCAGTGTGACTTATATAGGTTTTTTTCCTTCTTTATTATGCATTTTCGGCCGGTGCAACTTATACTCCGGAGCGACTTATACTCGAAAAATACGGTAATGTAAAAAAACCATGGCATTTACTTTTTGATATCAAAATAAAACACAAAGCAGTTTGGCTAATGAAGATAAAGTCTAATAAACAAAATGTGTCCTCCAACGCCCCCTTGTGGTTCAGTACAACAGTTTGGCCAACAACAACAAAAAACAGGAGTGACAGCGTGTTTCCTCACCTCATTAACTCTCAGTCACAGCAGCTGATGGACGCTGTATTGTCAAAATGAAAGCAACATCATATAGTTTTTCTCCTTCGCTGTATACTTTTAGTGTGGGGACAAGTGTCTCCAATATTGTCCACACCTGTCTCCATCTAACAGCAGTGCGCTCTTAAACAAACGGCGGGAAGCGAGGGAAAATGACTAGCGTCCCGGAAGAGTTGGTGCTGCAAGGAATTCTGGGAATGTGTTCTGTTGAGTTTATGTTGTGTTGCGGTGCAAATATTCTCCCGTGTTGTTTAGTGTGGTCTCACTATATGGCACATCTTTATGACAGTGTTGTGTTGTTCATACAGCCACCCTTAGTGTGACATGTAGGTCTGTTGACTAAGTATACTCCGAGGGTACACCCCTGGAGCGAGGTTAACATGGTCAGTCCGCCATGATTAATAATAAACATCGCTAGTGCGCATGCGCCTGACTTCATGTTGTCTAAATTGCATTACTAATTGACGTTACTAATTGAGGGCGTTTCGGTAATTTATAAAGGAACACCTGGAATTTTATCGCAAATTATCATTATGCCGTTGACTATCATATCCCTCTTCCATTAATAAATAAAAAGTCGAGGGCGGTCACGGTAAGTTGTTGCCGCAAATGCTGGTCAATTTTTTAGGGTATTACGGCAAATGAGAGGGCTGCCGTGGTTAAATTTGAGCCCTGCGTTTTGAAAACAAATGATAAATGTATGCATTATCCTTTAATACCTCACTTTTTATATTGTGTTTTGGAAAAAGATTGTCATAAACGTTACTTAAATCATTTAAAAAAATAATACAAAAGAAAACACATTTTTATGCATATATAAATGTATTCAGTTATAAACATTCATTCACTTTCTTCTTTCCTTCATGGATCTAAGCTTCACTGCTGCCTGTATTTTTTTCTATATTTTTATTGTAATATTTCCAGAATGTGTTTGTTCTATTTTTGGCCAAAGTAAGACAAAGAAAACAATCTGAAGTTGTCTTTATTTTTTAGTTTTAATGCCGTGATATTAATAGTCTGGCCCGCGTGTGCACAGACGCGGCCCCTGAGCCAAATTTAATTTGACACCGCTGGTCTAACACATCAAATGTTTTTCTTTTTTCCCCTCACCCCCCAGCAAGTAACAACAACCATAATAATTAAATAGAGAAATTAGAAAAAACACACCGTTAGATTTCAACATAAAACCACAGACAGCTGCATTACTGAATGACCACAGAGAGATACAACAAGCATACAAAAGGCTCATAAACAACCCCCATTTCAATGGTTTCAATCGGACTTAATTTGGAGATCAGTCTCTCCTACATATTTCAGAAAAGCACCCCACAATTTTTGAAACCCTGCAGAACAACCATTCAATGTCAACCTAATCTTCTCCAGTTTGAGAAAATACAGAACATTTTTATTCCAGCGAGTGTGGCAAGGAGGCGCTGTTGCCTTCCAATTTTACACAATCAGCCTTCTAGCCAATAAAATACTGAATGCTACAATATTCCTTGTGGATATGCTAAGGGTAGATGACTGAGGTGCTACCCAAAATACACCACTCCGAAGGTTCTGTGCAATCCTTTCGCCGGTGACCACAGAGCAACACCGAATTTATTTGACATTTTTTTCTTGCCTCATTTTTATGAACTCTTAAAGGCCTACTGAAATTATTTTTTTTTATTCAAACGGGGATAGCAGATCCATTCTATGTGTCATACTTGATAATTTCGCGATATTGCCATATTTTTGCTGAAAGGATTTAGTAGAGAACATCGACGATAAAGTTTGCAACTTTTGGTCGCTGATAAAAAAAAGCCTTGCCTGTACCAGAAGTAGCGTGACGTCACAGGTTGAAGGGCTCCTCACATTTCCCCATTGTTTACACCAGCAGCAAGAGCGATTCAGACCGAGAAAGCGACGATTACCCCATTAATTTGAGCCAGGATGAAAGATTCGTGGGTGAGGAACGTGAGAGTGAAGGACTAGAGTGCAGTGCAGGACGCATCTTTTTTCGCTCTGACCGTAACTTAGGTACAAGCTGGCTCATTGGATTCCACACTCTCTCCTTTTTTTATTGTGGATCACGGATTTGTATTTTAAACCACCTCGGATACTATATCCTCTTGAAAATGAGAGTCGAGAACGCGAAATGGACATTCACAGTGACTTTTATCTCCACGACAATACATCGGCGAAGCACTTTAGCTACGGAGCTAACGTGATAGCATCGGGCTTAACTGCAGATAGAAACAAAAGAAATAAACCCCTGACTGGAAGGATAGACAGAAAATCAACAATACTATTAAACCATGTACATGTAACTACACGGTTAATGCTTTCCAGCCTGGCGAAGCTTAACAATGCTGTTGCTAACGACGCCATTGAAGCTAACTTAGCAACGGGACCTCACAGAGCTATGCTAAAAACATTAGCTATCCACCTACTGTACGCCAGCCCTCATCTGCTCATCACCACCCGTGCTCACCTGCGTTCCTGCGATTGACGGAGCGACGAAGGACTTCACCCGATCATAGATGCGGTCGGCGGCTAGCGTCGGATAGCGCGTCTGCTATCCAAGTCAAAGTCCTCCTGGTTGTGTTGCTGTAGCCAGCCGCTAATACACTGATCCCACCTAAAGCTTTCTTCTTTGCAGTCTTCATTGTTCATTAAACAAATTGCAAAAGATTCACCAACACAGATGTCCAGAATACTGTGGAATTTTAAAATGAAAACCGAGCTTTTTGCATTGGATACAATGTGTCCGAATACTTCCGTTTCAACGATTGACGTCACGCGCATATGTCATCATACATAGACGTTTTCAACCGGAAGTTTAGCGGGAAATTTAAAATGACACTTTATAAGTTAACCCGGCCGTATTGGCATGTGTTGCAATGTTAAGATTTCATCATTGATATATAAACTATCAGACTGCGTGGTCTGTAGTAGTGGGTTTCAGTAGGCCTTTAAAACTAGGGCTGTTAAACGATTAAAATATTTAATCGCGATTAATCGCATTGTCCATAGTTAACTCAAAATTAATCGCAATATCACAAAGATATCATTTTTCGTCATTAATAAGTGGACTCAATGCAGATAATTTTAAAAGTTTTTAATACCATGACTGGACAATTAATTTGCTTCAATTAAATGTTTTTTTTGGAACATTATGCTTTTTGAAACAGCTGAACACGAAAAGGATATGAACACATTTTTAAAGAGAATAAAAAAATACTTGCTGTAAATTGGTTTCTTGGTAGATTTTCTAATTTGTAGGAATACAGAATTTTTATTCTTGCTTTACAGTAGGAGCACTTGCATTTAGAGGAGAGGAGCTACACTTCCATGTTTAGATAGCAGTTTCAAGCATTATTAACACAAAATGTGGATTGTTACAATTATGCTGTGATTGTCAAAGATGTTGGGTGATATTTTTTCTACATCATTAAATGTATCTGATATTCTGTACTTTACATGTTGTACACGTTAGTAGTAGTAGTTTATTTTGGACATGTTAAAAACAAAGCAATATAAAAAATAATGGAAAAAGGAAATAATCTTGATAACATTATAGTAAGGTAAAAAAATAAAAACAAATTTCACAATGAAAACACATAAAAAATGAAAATCATACATAATGGTTAAAGGTTTTTTTATATCCAAAAAGGAGTGGGAAGAAATGAAACAAACATATTTACTCCAAACCCTTATTTATACATCAAATAACTGGCTTTCTTATCATCATTATTATTATATACAATGATACATTTACCGGTCCTAATAAAATATATTATCAATAATTTTTTACTCTACACTTTATTTTGCTTTACATGTAATTTGTGCTGTTTGTTGTTCCACAAGATCTTTACATTTCAATAGTTTTGAATGTAAAAAACATGTGTTTGTGTGATCCTTATATCCTGCCTTATGAATGACCCTTATTGCTTTATTCTGCAGGGTGATGAGTGGATATAGTGTACTTATGGAATTATTGCCCCAAACTTCTGCACAGTAGTGCAAGTTAATGGCATTCATAGCTCTACATGACATGTTTTAACCTTCTCTACCTATTTTAAAATGTAATATTCAGCCTGTTAAACACTCTGCAGACTATCAATCAGAACAGGTTATAAAAGAATATACCATAGCATGGTAATAATGTGTAGTGAACTGTAATTACCCGATTTGGGCTGCAGAGGGCAGAAGACAATATTGTTCAAAGAGAGAAAGTCTCCGCTGCCATTACAATACACTTAATTTCGATCTGCCAGAAAACATTTATTTAGGTAGAAATATCCCAGAATAACACGGAGTAACAGAATAGCATGATCGTACTGTAAGACAATTTTTCGATGTTTTGTTGGTTAGACCTGATGTAAAGCGTAGCACTATTGTTGTGAGACCGCCAACCGGACATGTGCTCTATTTAAAACACTTCCTTGTGGTCTACATCAGTGTTTCTTAACCATAGGGCTGGTGCCTATTGTTGGGCCGCGAGCGCCCCCAAGAAGGCACATTTAATTCATCATAACTTTCTAAATACTAAACTGAGTTTTACACTTTTTTTTTTCAATAAAAAATTGCAACATTTAGCTATGATACAGTGCAATAAATTGTCATATTTTAATATCCACAGTGGAATTAACAATTAACAGTACAATATTTAGACTATACTGTAGGTATGTTGCAAACATTTTAAACACATACCGTATTTTTCGGAGTATAAGTCGCTCCGGAGTATAAGTCGCACCGGCCGAAAATGCATAATAAAGAAGGAAAAAAAACATATATAAGTCGCACTGGAGTATAAGTCGCATTTTTTGGGGAAATTTATTTGATAAAATCCAACACCAAGAATAGACATTTGAAAGGCAATTTAAAGGCCTACTGAAATGAAATGTTCTTATTTAAACTGGGATAGCAGGTCCATTCTATGTGTCATACTTGATCATTTTGCGATATTGCCATATTTTTGCTGAAAGGATTTAGTAGAGAACATCGACGATAAAGTTCGCAACTTTTGGTCGCTGATAAAAAAGCCTTGCCTGTACCGGAAGTAGCGTAACGTCACAGGTTGTGGAGCTCCTCACATCTGCACATTGTTTACAATCATGGCCACCAGCAGCGAGAGCGATTCGGACCGAGAAAGCGACGATTACCCCATTAATTTGAGCGAGGATGAAAGATTTGTGGATGAGAAAAGTGAGAGTGAAGGATTAGAGGGCAGTGGAAGCGATTCAGATAGGGAAGATGCTGTGAGAGGCGGGTGGGACCTGATATTCAGCTGGGAATGACTAAAACAGTAAATAAACACAAGACATATATATACTCTATTATCCACAACACAACCAGGCTTATATTTAATATGCCACAAATTAATCCGCATAACAAACACCTCCCCCCTCCCGTCCATATAACCCACCAATACAACTCAAACACCTGCACAACACACTCAATCCCACAGCCCAAAGTACCGTTCACCTCCGTAAAGTTCATACAGCACATATATTTCCCCAAAGTTACGTACGTGAAATGCACATAGCGGCACGCACGTACGGGCAAGCGATCAAATGTTTGGAAGCCAAAGTTGCGTACTCACGGTAGCGCGTCTGCTATCCAACTCAAAGTTCTCCTGGTAAGAGTCCAGCCGGCCGCTAATACACATCTTCCCACCTACAGCTTTCTTCTTTGCTGTCTTCATTGTTCATTAAACAAATTGCAAAAGATTCACCAACACAGATGTCCAGAATACTGTGGAATTTTGCGATGAAAACAGACGACTTAATAGCTGGCCACAATGGTGTCCCAAAATGTCCGCTACAATCCGTGACGTCACGCGCAAACGTCATCATACCGAGACGTTTTCAGCAGAATATTTCGCGGGAAATTTAAAATTGCACTTTACTAATCTAACCCGGCCGTATTGGCATGTGTTGCAATGTTAAGATTTCATCATTGATATATAAACTATCAGACTGCGTGGTCGGTAGTAGTGGGTTTCAGTAGGCCTTTAAAATAAAGAATAGTGAACAACAGGCTGAATAAGTGTATGTTATATGAGGCATAAATAACCAACTGAGAACGTGCCTGGTATGTTAACGTAACATATTATGGTAAGAGTCATTCAAATAACTATAACATATAGAACATGCTATACGTTTACCAAACAATCTGTCACTCCTAATCGCTAAATCCCATGAAATCTTATACGTCTAGTCTCTTACGTGAATGAGCTAAATAATATTATTTGATATTTTACGGTAATGTGTTAATCATTTCACACATAAGTCGCTCCTGAGTATAAGTCGCACCCCCGGCCAAACTATGAAAGAAACTGCGACTTATAGTCCGAAAAATACGGTATATATAATGTAAAACAATACATTACCGTTTTCAAGCCGCTTTCTGACCGTCTCTTCAAGGATGGGCCGTTGTGTGGGCGGTCTTAGTTACTGTATTTTCCAGACTATAAAGATACAGCATAGATATAACAACATTTTACAAAAAAAAAAAATTCTCCATATACTAGCTTGCAACGGACTATTAGGCGCAGATATACTTGTGAAATGAGTTATTTTGTAAATATTTATTTACATACCTTTTATTGTTTCCAAACGGTGCCTGTAACACAGCAGTAAAACGGCTGATCAAACAAAACAGAAGTCATCATCATGGACCCACTTGCTGCGGATGCTAGCTCTCAAATCAGCTAAACAGAGTCAATAACTTCACGGTGAAATTTTGGTGAATTTACTGAGGAATTTGAGAAACTGAAACAATACAAAAATAGTGCTTTTGTAAGTTAATAACACTAACATAGACACTCGTAAACGTGTTAGCATATTAGCTAATGCTAACAACGCTAGCTTCATTACATTAGGATGGCATGTAGAAATATGCATGTAAACACTCCTACAGACATGACACACGATACGGTTTAGTAAGTAAGAATTGTTTTAGTTATTCTGTAAAACTTACAAACTTACTTGCTTGGAATGATGAATGAAGAATCAATAAGAGTAGAAACACTATGGACGGCAAAAAACGGAAAGGTTCAGTTTAAAAAAAGGGCACAGCAGTGAGCGAACACGTTCAAAAGATGACCCCACAGCACCAACAATAGCACACCTGTTTTTGTTAATTGCCGGGCAAAGAAAACAAACACACACTGACATTCGGACATGGCAATTCATCAACGTTATCGAGTCCATTTTCACTTGTCGACGGCGTGGCAAAGTTGGTAGAGTGGCCGTGACAGCAATCGGAGGGTTGCTGGTTAATGGGGTTCAATCCCCACCTTCTACCATCCTAGTCACGTCCGTTGTGTCCTTGGGCAAGACACTTCACCCTTGCTCCTGATGGGTGCTGGTTAGCGCCTTGCATGGCAGCTCCCGCCATCAGTGTGTGAATGTGTGTGTGAATGGGTGAACGTGGAAATACTGTCAAAGCGCTTTTAGTACCTTGAAGGTAGAAAAGCGCTATACAAGTATAACCCATTTACCCATTTGTCATTCGATGAATTTATTGACAGATTATTGGCCCAAGCCTAATTGACGCTCCAAAGTGCTGTGTTGACTTTGTCCCACAAAGATGAGCCATTGAAGCATTACATATCATAAAGCAACATTTCTGAGCCGCTTGTTCCTCTTTCCACGTCGGGACTTGATATCTGTGTCCTGCTGCACTAACAAAACAAAATGTGCTTGGGCATTATTAGCACACACAACTCAAACTGCGTGGAATCTTTTTCCACTTCCTCCGACCAGCTGAATAAATGGCATGTTTTAAGTGGCACCTAAAACTATTTTCATTTACTAATATTTCATTGTATTGCATTATTTGATATAATAAAGTTATTTTGTCTGCTTTGTAACAATGTCCTGGCTTTATCAAATCTACAGTAGGAACGCCGCAAGCATGAGAGCTACTATATACTTGTTTGTTTTACAGTAACTAAGTGTTTGCTCCACCCTCCCTCCTGCAGGAAGGGCTCAGCGCAGCGTGGGTGCCCAGGGATCCACTGCCTGAGTGTGGGGAGAGCAGAGGCCAAGACCCCAGCGACATGGACCACACCAAGGGCGGCCTGGTTATCTTCACCGCCAACTCGCACCCCGCGAGTCGCGAACTGGGCAAGAGGATTGCAGAGTGAGTACATGACTTCTTTCTCACACAAGTGCACTGAAGGCAGCTTCGGGTATGAAAAAAATGATGTTCATTGATGTTTCCTGCAAACAATGCTTGCATATGTTTCCACCTGAATTGCGGCTTTTGTGCGAGTCAGCACAAGCAGTGTTTACAGTGCAGCCGTCCACAACCACTCAAAATTGTGGTAAAGCTTCCCAAACACAGCGATGATGCAGCGGAACAATATGATTCCACTTTGAATGACTGCTCCCTGCTGTCAGAGAGCTCATCGCAAGGATCCAGAATTAACATCCTTTAATAAAGGTTATTTTTAGGGTTTGTTTGTCGTTGAAAATCTAGCGACGCACTGCCAAGACGTTGTTGTCACTGTGAATGTTTATAGAACAACTCAGCTGTTTGACCTGGCGCTTCAGGTGCTCATACTGTGTAATGTACACATTTTGTGTGAACAGTTAACACAAAATAAACTAGCATGAACGTGTCAAGGGTTCTCCAAGAGGAGCAGTTTGACATTTATATTAAGACCATATTAAGACGTCTCCAAGTTTTGAGTTTGTGAACTTCAATGCTTAATGAGTATGTTCTGTCTGAAAAATGAGACACTTGGCAAAAGTGTTTAGAGGAAAAACCATACACACGTTCTTTGTGCAAATAATTGGGCTAACTGCACTTTTTAGTAATTCACACTGTATACCAGAGGTGTGGACTCGAGTCACATGACTTGGACTCGAGTCAGACTCGAGTCATGAATTTGATGACTTTGGACTCGACTTGACAAAATGTAAAGAGACTTGCAACTCGACTTAGACTTTAACATCAATGACTTGTGACTTCACTTGGACTTGAGCCTTTTGACTTGACATGACTTGCTACTTTCCCCAAAACCCAAAGATTAAAAAGTTATTTGGGAGCGCGCCGCTCCGTATTTTTCCTTTTCTTCGTCTGTGTCTATCAGCGTGTTGTTCCTGTCAGCTGGTGTGCGCTCAGTACAACAGCCAATCAAATTAGATCTACGCTATTTTCATCCCACAGCTCTCATCCAATCAAATTGCAGGACAACCAATGAAGAAGAATTGTCAAACAATGCGGCAGTGAGAAACAATTATGCCAAAGTTAATTTCGTTCGGGTATTAAAACTACGACTCGGTCAACAAAAATCGAATAGCCCTATGCAAATCATGCAGTTGGAATATTATAGACGGAGACGTAACAACTTCCAATTTCATTCGACATTTGAAGATGCACACAGAACGGTAAGTTTTGAATGTAAGCTAACGTTTATTGGCTAAGTAACGTGACTTTTATGTGCTGTGTAGTTAAATCAGTGAGGCTGTAAACTCACTGCTAACGTTATAACCATAGACATCTTATAAGGGTACGCAGCATCGAGCGCTACTGCCTACAGGCGCAGACGAGACGCGGGGCCGCCATCTTGGAGTGGTGATCCGCTCCACTAGTGCAATTCATTTGGCAGGAGCAATGAACTGTCAGCGCATTTAATTCATTTTACCTCACTGAATACCACTGATTTTCACGCGCTTTTTTGTTATTTGTGTAGCTATGATAAAGGACACATGTTTTGGCGTGTTTTATTATTCATAGTTTGCTTAACAGTAATATAATATTCTTATACGCTATAAGTGACCAGACGTCCGAGATCAAAACTGGGAATATAATCCCAGAGAAAGGGGAAAAAAACGGTCAGCTATTTTTAAATTGAAGAAATAATATGATTAGGTTATATATACATGCGTATATCCTACATAAACAATGTATGAATACATTAGATATCTATATATCTTATAGACTGTATCTCTGTTGCTGCAGCAGCAGAGAGTTTATTCTGTCTTGACACTTTGTATTGATATTTTGTATTACATTCTTCCCTTAAATGATCATGTTTACAGTCATTGTTTTATATGTATTTTTTATGTATGTCGCTTTGGATAAAAGCGTCTGCCAAATACTTCAACATAAACATATATAAACACCTGTAAGTCTTTATATCAGCTAAAACCACCAATCTGTTTCACTGGATTCAGAATAAAACCAAATTCTGTCTTACCCAACAATGTTAGTATTTGAATATTGTTACTTGAAGACTTATTCCTGGTTACAATTATACTGTTAAGAAAGTATTGTCTTATATTTTGCCTAAAATGAGAATGCATCATAATCAGTGGCGGCTGGTGAATTTTGTTTTAGGTGGGGCTGAAAGTTTGTAAACCAAACCCATGTAGGGGGGTCATCCTCCCCCAGAAGATTTCTTTGTGATTTTCACATACAAATATTAAAGATCTTTGCTCCTTCTCAACTCTGTGGTAATATTATTTTCATAAAATACAACCAATAGTACATTAATGTTAAATCTTACTTGTGAAAAGTAATCACCCGATTTCTATTTTCAACAGTCCGCTCATTTGAGTTGGAAAACGCTGAACACCATCTTTGTTTTCTACCTGTCAACTGTCAGTTTAGGCTGCTCGCCGGCCCCTCATCACCACTTCAAGATGGCGGCCAAATTGCTCGTGTCACAGCAGCCAATGCTGCGTCTACTTATAAGATGTCTATGGTTATAACGTCATTGCAAACACGGCAATATGTTGCGTCCACTGCAGTTCGCTACCTTATTCATACTTTTTGTCAAGTGATTTTTTTTAAGCAGGGTTGCATGAGGTACCTATACCTAACGTTACGTTAGTCAATGTATCACACACAGTAACATAACGTTAGACGGCGATCAGCAGCACCGTGTATTTTAGCCACCTACAAAAACACAAACATAGTCAAATAAAGGTCAGTTAAAATGTATACTATATTAAGAATATGTGAACGTATTGCATAGGGCCCTGACATCTAAAAAGTACAACTCTGTTCATTGTTTTGTTCATGTTTTTGTTATTTTTTTCATATGTACGCACACATCAACACACATACAGTATGAGATGAGATCAATGAGATAAGGTAAGAACAGGATAGAAACTGCTGTGGAACTACCGGTAGTTACAATGCAATGTGCCAAGGAAATACAATGTTAACACTTTTGTGCAAATAAGTACAGTTGCACTTGTTTTTTCAAATGTGTTTATTCTGTAAAGGAATGAGTTAAATGTTTAAAATGACTGGATAATAGTGCTATTATGAAGTGCAATGTCAGCACTATTTTTTTTCCTGCAATTTCAAATGCACTTGTTTTAATAAATAAATACAGCATTTTAAAAGCATACACAATCTGTGTAAATATATTAGTCTGTGGTTAAAAGGACTTGAAAGGACTCGAAATTCAAAATGCAGGACTTGGGACTTGACTTGAGACTTTCCAGTCTTGACTTTGGACTTGACTCGGGACTTGCCTGTCTTGACTCGGGACTTGACTCGAGACTTGAGGGCAAAGACTTGAGACTTACTTGTGACTTGCAAAGCAATGACTTGGTCCCACCTCTGCTGTATACTGTTTTCTGTCCTTGAATGTCAAACTCCTGTTCATGTTTTTGTCTCCCAGGCGATTAGGGGTGGAGCTTGGCAAAGTGCAGGTTTACCAAGAACCCAACAGAGGTAAGCTAATGTCTCACGGTGCTGTGGTAAATGTTTACTTCTCACATTTCTAAAACGTGTCTGAATATTTCAAGCTGGATCCGATGTTTGTCGGTGAAAATATGCTGGTGTAAAAATTGTGTTTTAGTCCAGTTGTATAATGACTTTTTAACACTCTGACAGGCACTTCTTTGGGAATTTTGCCTGTCATTCACAATCTGTATGTGAGACAAGCACACATATGGTTTCCCTTTTTTATGCATAGTAGCTCATAAATAAACGCTAGAAAATTCAGCTAACAATGGAGTCAATGAGAGTCATTACATCATTGTGTCTATTGCACCCATAAAGCGCTCTAAAATACATCCAAAATCCTCCATCAACATTTTATATACATGCTGTAAGTATATACTGTATGTAAGGTACAGACACATTTATTATAATGTGTAATATTTACGTATTTTGGTCATTTTAGGCATACGGCAGCACATTCATTTCACAGACCCATCACAAAATTCGCTATTTCCTTTAACAACTACTACTCATGGCAGACCTTGAGACGACTGAAAGACGACTACTTTAGGACAAATGATGATCCAGAACCTTATATTTTTGAGCCCTACTATGAGGAGGATGGGCTAAAAGTTTTAGAAACTGAGTGATAAGCAGATCCAGCAAGTAGTGCTAAACAAGAAACAGAAACTATGAGCATAATAAAACAATCACTTACTGTACAGAGTCACTGTCACTCTCACTGGGATGCAGACTGTTTTGATAAAGAATAAGTCATAAAAAAAATCCAAGCATTTTTTCCAGTCTGTTTTTTTGCGATAAGTTGAATGTTGAATGTCAAAGTTGACCGACTGTTTGGTTTATGGCCACAAACTTCTACTATACAAGGGTTTACAAGCATTATTAATGATATATAATTAATGTTCAGCATCTCAGTATGCCAATATAGCTGCAAAAGTTAGTTTGCTAAGTGTGATCATTGCACAGCTACAAGTACTTCCCCGGGGTTAGCTCTTATAATAACATTGTTAATACTTGGATAATATTCAGGTCACAAGATATAAATCAAGTATTGTTGGTGGTTTGTGGATGTATTTTAGAGGGTTACGGGTAAGAGAGAGTACTCCCATTATCATCATTATCATTTCTTTTTATTCCTTTCATGAAAATGCATATATACAAGCCATATACAGTTGACACTTTCATAGTTTTTTTTTGTTTCTTATACATTTCCATGATCAGAAAGGAGCAGATGGAAGAATACTATTCTTATATGTATCTGCCCCCTTTTTAACACAAATTATTTTAATGACTTTATCACTGTTCCCTCCACCAACACCCGAACTCCAAAATACTTTTAATTTTTGTTTAAGCATTTTCAAAATTACACGTCCAATCAAAATCAAAAATCAGTTTGATATAATTCCAGTTGTCTCTTTTTGTAACTCTTTTTAAATTCAAAGATATTCTTGCAACTTTTTAAGTCTTTGTGTAGAGAATTCCATGCTTTCACACCAGTAACAGACAAGCACATTTTCTTCAAATTTGTTCGCACTCTTGGATGTTTAAAATCATACGGCCTTCTGTGATTCTTATCTTCAGACGTGAACACAAATAACTTTTGTAAGTCCTTCGGAAGAACTTTATTTCTAGCTTTGAACATCACTAATAGAGTACCGTATTTCCTTGAATTGGCGCAGGGAATATAGTATTCGCACGTCTAGAATTACTGCCGGGTCAAACTCGTTTCTCAAAATAATTAACGCATGCTTGGCCTTATCGCCGGTTTATTATTGAAGCTGGATCAAATTCGTTTCGCAAAATATTAATTTTATTATCGCATGTCTGTAATTTTCGCCGGGTCAAACTCGTTTCGCAAAATATTTAGCATATGGCTAGAACTTCCACCGGGTCAAATTCGTTACGTCACGAGTGACGCATCTGTCCTCATTTTCAAAATGGAGGAAACTGCTTTCAGTAGTTTACAATCGCACAAAGGAAAAAAGATAAAGAGCTTTTCAGTAGGATTTAAGGTCCAAGCTATTGAATACCTGTACAGTATGCTAAAGAGAACAGTAAGCAGCTATGTTTTATTAATATACCGTAGCTGCGTGTGTGAAATACTGTATAAGTCATTAAATGACTCCCGCCTCCTGGTGGTAGAGGGCGCTGCCGCGCTAGTGATCCTTCTTGCGACTTCCGGTACTGCAGAAGAAGTGAACACACGCAGCAAGAGATTTTTTTTTCTGTCCTCTGCCTGAACTTTTAAAATGGAGGATTACATACATAAAATAAAACAGTTTTCTAAACTGGACTTTCAATCGAAGCAGGAGGTAATAATTAAAGGAATATCTCCATCGAAACAGAGACTTTTAAAACTGAAGAAAGAAAATAAGGAAGACTTCTATAAACAAGTTATCGATGCTTTTGGTCAGAAGGAGCTGCAAATGGACTCCATTTATAAGTACAGGTAAGACCATAATAACGTTTTTTTTAATTAAATGTGCTTTTCATGATGGTATGCTTACATCACACTCAAAGCGCACGCCTAAATTTTATGGATTCCTTTTGGTAAACGCCGGAGTGAGAAGAGGTTTTAAAATAATTACCGCATGCACGGCCATCCCGCCGGTTTCCGGTAAACGCAGGTGTGACAGGAGGTTTTAAATTAATTAACGCCCCTGCGGCTATTCAAGGAAATACGGTATGCAATTCTACAATGTCTTTTAGTTTGAATAATTCTGACCTAATGAAGAGTGGATTTGTGTGGTTTCTATATCCTACTGTAAAAATGATACGAATTGCTCTTTTCTGTGAAAGAAATAAAGGCATTATGTTGCTGTGATATGTATTTCCCCATATTTCTGCACAGTAATTGAAATAAGGTAGAATAATTGAGCAATATAACATTCTCATTGTATTATACGGGAACCTGTATTTAACCTTGTTCAAAATAAATAAGCTTTTAGATACCTTATTTTTCACATGCAATCTATGAGCTTTCCATGTCAACTTTTCATCTAAGATGACACCAAGAAATCTGATTTCAGACACCTTCTCAATTTTCACATTGTTTATGGATAAACTAACTTCTATCTTTCTTTTATTACTGAATATCATAAATTTAGTCTTTTCCAAGTTTAAAGATAATTATCTGCATTGTTAGCCACCTCGTACTTGCCGTGAATTACGAGTTGGAATGCATTAAAAAAAAAAGTGTTCTTGTCTTACCAAAATCCCCAAAAGTGCTGTTCCCCTTTAAATGGTCAAAGTGTGAAGTGGTTCTGGCAAAGAAAATGTTTTTGTTCCAAACTTTTCAAAATGTGGGAGGCACATTGCATTTTCACACAGTGGAGTTGTGTGTTTGTTTGAGAGACGCCACCTACTCATGGATCTGAAGGGCATCACAGGCCTTGTCGTTATCATTACGTCCTCTGTTGTTTTCCCAGAAACGCGGGTACAGATTCAAGAGTCCGTGCGAGGGAAGGATGTCTTTGTGATTCAGACGGTGTCCAAGTAGGAATGAACTCCCAACTTAATTCCAACAGTTTCTACATCCTACTAATGATGGATTTTCTTGCATGCTTTTATGTCCTCCCTACCGTCTTCTATTTTTAACCCCGGGCTGCACCAGAGATGTGAACACGACCATCATGGAAATGCTGATCATGGTGTACGCATGCAGGACGTCTTGTGCGAAAAGCATCACCGGCGTCCTCCCGTACTTCCCTTACAGCAAGCAGTGCAAGATGAGGAAGAGGGGCTCCATCGTCTCCAAGCTTATCGCTTCCATGATGTGTAAAGCAGGTGAGGGGAGGATTACTTTGTGGCACTAAAGGTCATACTGGTTTGAGCAGAATACACATCCATGTTTTTGTTATACTGTTCAAACTTTTTCCGTTATTTATCCTTTTAGTGTTGTATAAAAGACCGTTAACTTTGAGATATATGTGGCGCTGTTGTAACAAGATTGCAAAGCTTGTTAGAGTCAGCAGTACTGTAGTGGATCTCATTAAATTGTGTTTGTGGACATAATGCTATAATATATAGTATAATACTACAATAAATAGTTATGTTTTCACAGAAGTGTATCAACTTAATGTCATAGTGGTTAAATGTCTGCCATTATACATGTTCTCAATATTACTCATGCGTAGGGCTCACACACCTCATCACTATGGACCTCCATCAGAAGGAGATTCAAGGCTTTTTCAACATCCCAGTGGACAACCTCAGAGCGTCGCCCTTCTTGCTACAGTATATCCAAGAAGAGGTATTGGCAAACATCCACAAAATGCTTTAGCCCTTCCTTTGTGCTGTTTCACCTATCACAGGCTAAAGACGCACCTGCATAAAGCAATATAATCTGCTAATCCACAGGTGTCAAACTCCTGGTGCCACATGAAAATCTATGTACATTTGTCCATCATGGCGAGCTTCTTAAAATAATTGATACAATAATTCATCACTGAAGCCTTAATTAGGAAGCATTTCAATAAGCATACTTTTTAAGGGTGCCAGATTATCGCCAAAAGTAACAATAATTTAACTGTACACAAGAGCTGCACAATTTTGAGAAAAAACCTAATTGCGATTTTTCTCTTCAAAATTGTGTTGGCGATTCGATTTTTGATTTTTACATTTTATACATAGAAATGCGTAAATAACGAGTGAAATAAATCATGTTATTTTTAGACTGTTGATCAACAGTTTCAAGGTGCCACACATTAGAACAATATGCAATAATTTACTTTAAAAAAATATTTGGCTTCATGCAGACGGACTCAGAGCTTTTGTTTACATCATCCTCTTAAACTGAATAAATAATCGATAAAAACTATACAGTGTTTATAATGTAATTATAATACATAAAAACAATGCAAGTAACCATTTAAAAAGATATAAACTTATTTCTCATTACTGTGAAATTGTTTACCATTGTACTGTAATTGGAAGGTAAATAAATGTGTTGTCCTAAATAAATAAACAAAAATAAAATTGATTCATAAATGTAAGCAAAAATTTAACCTAAATAAACATTGAACATCTTAAAGTGCATTTTTTTTCCCAGTTGGAAAAACGAGGTCGGACATTGTCTTTTTGATTATTGCTATCATGTGATCACCAGGGCATTTTCACTCATTCGTCCGCGTTGAGGGGCTCATATTGATTTGGAGCCGAAATTGGCTTTATAATTTCCTAATTTGTGTTATTTTACCATTCTTCTCACTGGCGAGTAGCGAGGTTCTCTGTATTGTGTGTGTGTTGGCGGCGGTGCCCCGCTCTAGTCTCTGCCGTGACAAAGATTGTTAATGATTGAAAAGAGGGGTCACTGTTCAGTTAATTCTACTGTTAAACGCACTCAGGTGCTGAGAGCAATGCACAAAGTAAGACGTCTTTCTTCCTGTCTGAATTGAGAGACGAACGAATGTGAGGCTCAGTGATTCTGATTAGCGAACATGTCTGTGACTCAAATGCCGGTGACGGCGGAGAAAAAAAACCTCAGCCTCTTGCGGTTATTTATTAACACCTTAATGTCTATTCGATTTCAATTCATCGTGCCTACTGTATACAACTAAAAACAATGAAAAAACACTTAACTAGCAAACCATGAAATAACATGTTAAAGGTGTATGATAACCCAGTCAAAAGTGATTAATTTAAATACATTGGAACCTTGATTTACGAATGTCTCCTATTTGCGACCATTTCGGTTTACGAACCTTTACGTCACGTCAAATATGCCTCTGCGTGCGAACAATGACTCGGCAAGTAAAGGCTTAATTTATTTATTCATTTTGCATTCCACTTGATGCAATCACGGGCTGCCATTTTGATGACATCACTTTCTGTACACACGGCCATGACCATTTTGAAGATGTCACATCCTGTTTACATACTGTACACACACGCGTGGCCATTTCAAAGAGCTTCGACGGCGATCTGCACTTCTAACGTGTTTATTTCCACAATTGTCGTACCTTGTACCAGTCATATCTGTGTCACCCTGTCTTTGAGATCACTTGGTGTGATCAGAAACGCTTTAAATGTGTCCAAACTCACAATATCGCTATATAGCTTGGGGCTGCTAGACAAGCGCTTTGAGCTAGCGTTTGAGATAGTTTTCCTCCAGCTTACGCTCCTTCAGTTTAAGGATTTTATCGGCGAAGGCGGCTTTGTTCTTTAATTGTGATGAGGCCGACAAAAATGCTGCAGCGGACCTTTTATTACAGAAAAGGAGAAGGCACTACAGGGACACAGGCCAATAAAGGATCGCCTCACACTGCTGGTTTGTGCTAACGCTAGCGGTGACTACATGAAGCCACTGCTCGTTTATCACTCCAAAACTCAACAATGCCACAAACATTTGCAGACACAAGGTCAAAGGATTTTCCTTTTTTGGTTTTTTATTGTAGCAAGATAGTGGTTAAAGTTTTGGAGCACACAAACAAGACTTTTGTGTTTGTGTTGCGTGTTGACATTTAAGCTTGCTGTAATGTGCGTACTGTTGGTAAATAGAACTCTTCAAGCAGAAACGAACAAACATGAACGCAGATATTTAAAAAATAAAATAAAATAACATTTCCTCCACACCAGGGTTAAAAAAAATTATTCATGCGACTGGAGTTAAAAAATAATTCTATCCACTTAAAAACACATTCACCGGCTGCATGCGCATTTTGTCCAAGCCAGAAGAACGGGGAGACGGGTGGGTATGGTAGTACTGGACTGTTATGAGCAATAGAGGTGTTCTGATTACGGGCTCGAATCGGGGACGATATTTGTCTTTTTTAACTCATCAACGATCTGCTGATGAACAGCCAAGCCCAGCTGCATCCTGGTGTTTACATGGTTAAAGATTGTACTCATGTGAAATATTATTTTCCAGTGGGATGCATGCTTAGAGAGACACAATGACATTACCATATTCTTTGTTACACACATTCAGGAGTTGCATGAATCCCAGCAGGCAGCGTGTCTTGCCTAAACAAACGCGTTGTCTATTCACAGTGCAAAGCCGCTTCTAAGATGATAATCCTCACCACCATGGCGTAAAATAAAGTCTTAACTAATATCCACTTAACAGTAAAGCTAAACCGTGGTCTACAGTAATTCTCTAGAATGTATCCAACATAAAAACGGCTGACACAACATAAGTAACAAAACACCTTATTAGTTTCAGTTACATGTCAGTCAAAATAAAATGGTTGAGGAAAACCATCTTGCTTGTTCTCTTAGGGCATTCAACCGATCGCAACTGGACTGTTCAGTTTGTCTTAAAAGGTGCTTTGTCTCTCGTCCAAGTGGGCTTCATCAGTTCATGCTCATAGACTTTGATTGGTCAGATCCAGTCTTAGACCTTGATTGGTCAGATCTGATTGATTGATTTAAACTTTTATTAGTAGATTGCACAGTGAAGTACATATTCCGTACAATTGACCACTAAATGGTAACACCCGAATAAGTTTTTCAACTTGTTTAAGTCGGGGTCCACTTAAATTGATTCATGATACAGATATCAGTGTTTCCCATAAACTGCCAAGATACCTGTGGCGGTGGGGGCGTGGCTATGGACGTGGTCACCATGACATCATCGAGTAATTTGCATAATTTACTACAATGGTATGATTTTCTCTAAAAAGGCTAAAAAAATGTATGCTTACTAATTAATAATAACAGTTTTGTTTTAAACGTCCATCCATCCATCCATTTTACAATATAATTACAACACTTTATGTACATATTTATATACAGATTTGAACAATAAGTTATTCACTGAAATATATTTATTAATTGTGGTTCTTACAAAAAATATATCTTATAAAATATAAAAGCTAAAATGTCTCATAAAGCTCTGCCCCTTTAATTAGTGCATACTAAATAATTTAACTTTAGCTTACTACTACAACCATATTATTTACCAGCAACATAAAGTGAAACAGAGGCAGAGGTGTCCTGCCACAGTCAGTAACAAATAAACAGAAAACAGTAGTGGTGGTAGATAGACACAGAGCTTCATCAAACATCTAATCCACTGAACAAAGAGCTCCAAAAATCTTGAACTTTAGACTGCCATCAGTTTTACTCCCTACACTTAACCATGTGTTTCCTACTGCCTGCAGACTTTGCACCCTTTGTTATATACACATGTTGTGTTTCTAATATAAATACATCTAATATAAATACATTTAATAAAGTCAAATACAAATAAGGCAACAAGAGAAGTATCCTACACTTCTCTTTTGTAAAGTAAATCTGAACAGCCGATATGGGCATCTACATCAACTATATGATTTGCCTGAAAAGCTGGAGAGGACCAAAAAAAAAAAAAAAAAAGTTTAATTTTTTTTTAAAATTTGTGGCAGACGTAATTCTTTTGTGGCGGGCCGCCACAAATAAATGAATGTGTGGGAAACACTGGATATATACTATCATCATAATACAGTCATCACACAAGATAATCATCAGAGTATATACAATGAATTATTTACATCATTTACAATCCGGGATGTGGGATATGGAGGGGGGTGGGGGGTGTTGTCTGGAGGTGTTCTTTTAGTGCGGTTTTGAAGGAGGATAGAGATGCCCTTTCTTTTACACCTGTTGGGAGTGCATTCCATATTGATGTGGCATAGAAAGAGAATGAGTTAAGACCTTTGTTAGATCGGAATCTGGGTTTAACGTGGTTAGTGGAGCTCCCTCTGGTGTTGTGGTTATGACGGTCATTTACGTTAAAGAAGTAGTTTGACATTTACTTCGGTATCGGGGAGGTGTAGCTTATTTTGTGATTGGCTGCAAGCGCCCATCCCTCCAGGACTTGTTCTCCTCCAGGACCAGGAGGCGTGTGGGTCGGATCACAGCTGACTCTTCTCACCCTGGACACACACTATTCTCCCCTCTCCCCTCAGGCAGGAGACTACGCTCCATCCAGACCCACACCTCCCGCCACCTGAACAGTTTTTTCCCCTCTGCCATCAGGCAAATGAACAATAACTCCTAACAGCAGCTCCTTGAATTCCTTCTAAGTCTATCTGATAGCTCAGTCACAGCTCTTTTTATACCAAATATGTGTTATATGTGTTTTATGTCGCACGTTTGCACCAAGAAAAATTCCTAGTTTGTGAACCCGTTCTCAAACAATGGCAATAAAACTATTCTGATTCTGATTCTGATTTTATAGACTAGGCTCAGTGCAAGTTGTTTTACTCTAGTCTAGTCTAGTCTTAGACTTAGATTGGTCAGATCTAATATAGAAGCTGGTGCCAAAACCCCAACTAGTTGTACTCCAGCACAAGGAGGGCAGAATCACCATTCATATACCATATAATACTGTACCGGTACAGTAATTCCATCCCTTCAGGCAGTTGTCCTATAATACACTAAAAGAGTTGTGTCCATGAGACTCAGTTTGACTGCGGCTCCTAAAGATTGTTGCTGAGCTCTGGTAGATCCACACGGTGTCTTCTGACTGTACACATGACACAATTTATTTTCATTTTGTCTTCTCCAGATCCCTGACTATAGGAATGCCGTGATTGTGGCCAAATCCCCTTCATCTGCCAAAAGGTCGGTTCTTATTTTCTGAACAACAGTAATATACCGTAATAATCGTGTGTATTACATTATTCTCATGTAGCTGTTTCCCCCGCTTCTCTATTGTGGTTCTTCTGGTCATTCTTTTTTATGGCTCATACAATTGGTGTATTAAGGTACTAATGATTACATACGGTGCTGTGAGAAAGTAGTTTTCGGATTATTATTTTGCTTGTCGTGCCTCAATGTTTCTAATCACCCAACAGACTCCATTACTAATGAAAAAAACAAATAATTTTATGGTCATACATGAAAGTTATTGCCTCCTCATTAAATCATGAAGTAAGACTTCAAAGATTCTTTGTCAATGTTTCCAAACATGCAATACATATGGAAGAGTCTAGATAACGTTTCTCTATCGCCCTGAACTGGACTGTGGCTGCTGTGTCCTCATGTGCCGCCAAACACTTTGTCATTTAAAAACCAGATAAGGAAAAATGACACATCAAAGTTGTGCCCGCGAAACAAAAAAACTTTTCCTAATCAATTCCTCACCCCAAACAACTCTGACTGATTTTGTACTTCAGTGAAGTCCCCAAGACTGACAAAAGGCCCTAATCGCTGGTGACCTGCCCTCGGTCCTCCCTGGGGTTGGCTCTGCAGGAGCTCCGTGTCTTGGGCACCTTAGTTCTGTTGTAAATCAAATTTTTGGAAAGCTGAGTTCTTTTACTGGCCACACCCAGGACTGATGTGTTCCAGACCTGTCCAATCCAGAGATCAGATAAATGGAATCTTTCAGACAAAGATGAGAAGGTCCCCAAAAGCAAGACATCATGGCTCAATCCAAATACATTCAGCAAAAGACAAGTAATTGACAACTATTAGTCTGGAGAATGTTACAAAGTCATGTCTAAAGCTTTGGGACTCCGACGAAGCACAGTGAGAGCCGTTATCCACAAATGGGACAAACTAAGAACAATGGCTGCGCTACACCAACAACCCAAAGAGCACATAGACTCATCTAAGAGGTCCTAAAATGATCCATAACAATGTCTAAAGTACTGCAGATCCCACGTACGTCAGTTAAGTTAAGTGTTTATCACTCAACAAGAAGATCCTGGTCTCAAAGTGAAAAATACAGCTAAACAAAAATATGACTAAGGTTTGTCTAACTTTTGCCAAAAAACATCCTTTTGGAAAGATGTCTTTAAAAAGGTATACGTTCCGTCACATCTGTCGTAGAAATAACAGAGCATTTGTGAAGAAGAATCATGCAAACAGTCAAATATGGAGGTAGTGGTGTGATGGTCTGATTTGCTGCACCAGCACCTGGACCACTTGCTGTGATTGAAGGAACAGCCTGAAGGTCAAGGCACGGTCATCAGTTCGTGACCTCAAGCTGATTCGGTCTTGGGTTCTGCAGCAGGTCCAGACTTAAATCCAATCGAGATGCATGACTTTAAAAGGTTCATGCTCGGAAACCTTCCAATGTGGCTGAATTTAACCAATTCTGTGAAGAAGAGTGGGCCAACGTGTGAAAGACTCATTGCCCGTCATTACAAGCACCGCTGAGGTTGGCACAAGCAGTTATTGGGGTTAGTATAGTAGTAATAAGTACTTATTCATGTTGGGCTATGGAGGTTTGAATAGTTTTCCACTCTAAGATTATGACTTAAAATTGTGTTTTTACTTAGCTTGTCTTTGTGTAATATTTATTTGATCTGAAACGTTTAGAGGCAAAAGAGTAAGAAATCAGAATGGGGGCAAATACTTTTTAATAGTACAGTACGTTGATGATGTAAATTAGTAAATATAGTTTTAAAAAGGGTTGCCCTTTTCGGCCTTATATTTACATGACTACATAGTTGATTCTACACATGCTGACTTTTGAAGAAGGTCTGTTTTACTTGTCTCTGATCTTTGGTAAGTAACGTGGCTCTGCGGGACACAGAAGTAAATGTGTATTTAGCATCTAACATCTAACCGAGCATGACAAAATGTCTTTATTTAATTACATTTCGCAGGTTAGTTATGCTAATACTGCAAGTGGCCTGAATCGGAAGCCCTTCAGCACTTTCTACTAAAGCCTTTTTCTCGACATAAAATTGTTCCTCGTGTCAACCTGCAAGTTTGACGACTTTGATGACAACATCGGAGGTGTAACAGAGTGTTACGTGGAAAAATAATTGCTGGAAGTCATGAATGAGAATTTTCACACCCAACACTAACTTCGTGTTAAAACAATTACTTCTACCCGACAAGTATTAGTGTACACCACAATCATACTAAACACAGTAATTGTTTCCACTTGGCATGCAGGGCTCAGTCGTTTGCCGAACGCCTGCGTCTCGGTATCGCAGTGATCCACGGCGAAGCTCAGGATGCTGAGTCCGACCAGGTCGACGGGCGACACTCCCCGCCCGCTGTCAAGAGCACTGGAGCCATCCATCCCAGCATGGACATACCATGTAAGAACACTAAGACATTCATTGCATAAAGAGTAGTCAAAAGTATCGCTACTTCGGTATCAAATCAATACCAACTAGGGATGGGAATTGATAACATTTTTCCGGTTCTGATTCCACTTTCCATTCTGCTGAACGATTTGGTTCCTTAACGGTTCTCTTATTGATTGGTATTTGGGGGGAAAAAGAACATAAAGGTGGTTTAGCATCAATTTAGTTTAGTTTAAAAGTAGCAGGACCTTACGCCTACAGGGAGATCTCAAGAGGCCCGTACGTAGCATAGAAACAAATTACTTTTTTGAAACTATATAAAATAAATATATGTTCTTCTGGAAATGACACAAGCATGTAACATTTAGTAACATGTAATATTAACTTCTTACATGCAAAGTGAGATATGTCAAGCCTTTATTTATTATAATTGTGATGACTATGGTTTACAGCTTATGAAAACTTTACATTAGAAATATCAGAAAATGTGGAATTTTAAAAAATGTTAGCCATGATGATCAAAATTATAACAAGTAAAGGCTTGACATATTTCACTTTGAGTTTATATCACATATTCAAATCACATTTGAAGTTCAGTTGCTGAAGACTTGTACACCACGTTCAATTTTTTGAGTTTCACCTGTATATTGGAGAGAAAATATAGTGGGGAAAAAAACATGCAACTTTTCTCTGACTACAATTGAACATTCACCTACCGAAAATAAGGAGCATCTACTGTGGAAAATGGGTGAAAACTTTTCACCACAAACCTATTCATTGCTCATGAACTGGAGCGAGTAATAACTGCACGCCACGGAGCCAGTCAGAATCTCTTGGCACACTCATCTAAAGGAGAAGGCATTTATTTCAATTTAACAAATAATAGCGTTAACGTTATGGGTGATGTTGGTATCTGTTGTATTCAGATGATGTGCTAGCGTTACTGCTGCTTGGATGAGATCGGAGCGGTTAAAAAACGCAACTTTCATTCATAGGTGTTGTATGCTGTGTGTTCAAATGTTGCAGCATATTGCTCGTATTATGATCCTATTATTATGTTTTTTGTACACCTCACCAGACAAGAGTATGTACTGTAGTTGTACTAACACGCATGGTCATGAACAATATTATAGTGACTCACTCAATGGACAGTTGTCCGTTTGGTCCGGCTGGCAAAGGACGTTTCCGACCTCTCTCTCTTGACTTCAGTCTGCTCAAACGTTTCACCCTCTCCTTCGTGCTCGATTCTATAAGCAGCAGTTCATCCTCCGTATATTCAGCTTCAAAAAGATAAGGTCGTGAATCCTCATTTGTCCAAAAATAGTCGTCTTCGCTGTATGTTACCAAGTCTGCCATGATTACAAAACACTCGCGTTTGTTTCCAGAAGGAGAAACAGACATTTGTTGCCAGAAGTCGGAAGTGCGCTGCTATGAAAACGGAAATAAATGCGCTGAGGAAATAAGTTCCAGTAATGCATAAAATGATCAAACTAGGGTAAATATTGAACATATTACATATTGTTATGAACGTGTCTGTTACTACATTATATATATATATACTTGCAGTGTGTATATAAAATGTTGTAGGGTTTTGAAGTTGTTTAAGAGGGCTTTGAAGGCTGCAATGGTGACTCATTAGCCACGTCTGGTGTTTTTTATTATCTTTAAAATCTTAAGCACAAAAAAAAGGACACGTGTTCTTTTTGCTCATAATGATTGTAAACAATCAGTACAATTCCCCCCAAAGGTGCAGTTCCCCTTTAAGGGAATCGTTTAAAAAAACAAAACATTGCAAGCAATTCCAAGGAATTGATACGCTTTTAGATTCATATCTCTTATATCAAGCAAAAACTGCACCGATACCAGGTTTTTTCAGTATCGATAGCACAGAAGATTATACAACATTTTCTCCTCGGATAGACGCAACTCTTCTTGCTGCGTGAGCACGAGCAGTCAGTGACGAAGATACATTACAGGCCAAAAGTTTGGACACACCTTCTCATTCAATGGGTTTTCTTTATTTTCATGACTATTTACATTGTAGATTGTCACTGAAGGCATCAAAACTATGAATGAACACATGTGGAGTTATGTACTTAACAAAAAAAAGGTGAAATAACTGAAAACATGTTTTATAGTCTAGTTTCTTCAAAATAGCCACCCTTTGCTCTAATTACTGCTTTGCACACTCTTGGCATTCTCTCGATGAGCTTCAAGAGGTAGTCAACTGAAATGGTTTTCACTTCACATGTGTGCTTGAAGCTCATTGAGAGAATGCTAAGAGTGTGCAAAGCAGTAATCAAATGAAAATAAAGAAAACTTATTGAATGAGAAGGTGCGTCCAAACTTTTGTATTTACTCCTGTCAGCCTGCCACAAATGCGGATTTTGCAAATTACCATAGAACCGGCATGTGTCATAACGCCACGCCACCTGCTTTCCAGAGAATTTAAAAAAAACGCAGCCGACAGGATCTGAGGTGGCAATTAAAAATACTGTACGCATCAAAAATGAAAAGAAATGAGGAAGTAAAAAGAATGTGTCTTGTGTCATGCATGTCAAATCAAACAAGACGTCATGAAAGGCAAAGTATTAGCCGCACAAGTGAGAGCAGAGGTCATGAAAGGCCAAGTGTTTGGCACGCACGTAATTGCACAGAACCACAGAGTCTAGTCCAGCAGGGAGTGTTGGTACCGTTTGTAATGCAAGCAGAACCTGCACATCCTTTACCACTTCCATAAGTGCCAAGAAGACACTCCTCTGTTATTGGGCAACACTTTGCCTTCCTGCTGAAATAAGTCAACCAGTGGTGTTCAACTGTGGTGTTTATGGCACATTGTAGAATAAAATACTGCAAGAATGAGAAAAAACCTCCAGCAAATATGGAGTAAAAAGGCATAACGTAATAAAAAAAATTCAACTGTTGATACTGGTAATGTATAAAAACATAAAGATTTGTCTTAAAAATGTTTTAGCCTTTTTATTAGCCTATTTCATTACACGATCACGCTACCACAATACTGAAAAAATATAAGGAACAATATTGTTGGTTTTATGCACTTTTTTTTTCTTTATTTACAAGCACAGTATTGTTTGTTCTAAAATATGTTGAACATAAATACCTGACAATTTGAAACCGTTTTTAATAAAGTAGAAAATTTAAAATGATGTGGATTCAGTTTTTGTTTTTTTTATCGTGGTATTAAAGAAGAAAATAGTGGAAATTTCTAGGGGTGCTTAAAATATCAAATTCATAACTTTATTCTGATTTTAAATTGATACATACATTTCTAAATCATTCTTTAAAAAAAAAAATATCTATATAGTATATGATTGTTTTAATTTTTTTCGGCCTTATTAAAGCCCTGCCCAGCTGTTTACTGAAAGACAGTATACTATTTATGTTTAAATAACTTTAACTGCAAATGAGTGTCGGTTGTTAGCCTCCTTGACTACTAATTCCGGACTATAGTAGACATTGTCTTGTGTCAGTGTTGCAACGTGCTACTACATATCCTTCCACTGCGTGTATGTAACTAGTGCTTTTTTTTTTTTTGCACAGTAGTTTTAATTTAAGGGAGTGAGTTCGCCACCACGAAACATGGAAGGTTCTAAAACAAGCACCACCTGTAGAATATACTTTTTAATGATCAATGTCTCAAATAGGTTCAAATAATCAAATTGCTCTCATTTGATTATCTTAACTTCTAAAGCCTCTCAGAATCAAGTCAAACATGAAGTGCCTGCTAAGAAAAACAGGACTTTATAGTCCGAAATAAGCACAGTTTTAATGTAATCTAGTTTATATTTCCACTTGTTGTAGTGTCATTGTGTTATCACTGTAACAATGGGAAACATGGAACAATGTGTTTATCACTGATAGGAAACATTCATGCTTGTATAAAACTGCTAATGGAAGTTACGTTCCCATGGCAATAAAAGGCCTCCTCTCAAATATGCAAATAAGTGACAGATAAAATAAACATTCTAGGCGGCTACTTTTGTAAATAATGTCCATAAGGTAGTGTGGCAAATCCAAATAAGGTTTTTTATTAATTTTTTTTTCCCAGTGTTGATTCCTAAGGAGAAACCTCCCATCACGGTGGTAGGAGACGTAGGAGGACGCATCGCCATCATCGTGGTAAGACATAACACCCATTAATGTCCTGATATGTTTATTTCATGGGCCGATACTGATTATTAGTATTCAAGGAGGCCGATAACCGATATTTGAAGCCGACACTCATTTGCAGTAGAAGTTTTTTAAACATGAATAGTATATGCCAGTAAACAAAGCGTTTGTTTTCCCATCCATCCATCCATTTTCTACCGCTTGTCCCTTTTGGGGTCGCGGGGGGTGCTGGAGCCTATCTCAGCTGCATTCGGGCGGAAGGCGGGGTACACCCTGGACAAGTCGCCACCTCATCACAGGGCCAACACAGATAGACAGACAACATTCACACTCACATTCACACACTAGGGCCAATTTAGTGTTGCCAATCTTTTTTATTTTTTGGACACGTCAGACCAGTAGCGAAATGTTTTATGTGGCGCTTATGTTGTGGTTAATTTAGTACCAAAAACATCATGGGCTTTCATTAGTACATGTGTCTAATGCTGCAGGGCATAGGAGGATCAACATTCACATTTTAAAATACGGCAAATCTCCTAAAATACGGGATTGCTCTACATCACAATAACTTGCCATCTACTCTTTTTTTTTTTTTATAGCAGTTGTTGGATTTGCCATATTTTCTGGACTAAAGAGGCCATTCCATTTTAGGGGGAGACATATTTTTACATATATTAGCCGCACTGGACTATAAGCCACAGATATATACATTGTGAAATGGGATATTTACACAGAAATATTTTGTTAATGTTTATTTACATACCTCAATTGTTTCCAAACGGCGTCTGTAACACGGCAGTAATACAGATGATCAAACAAAACAGAAGTCATCGTCATGGACCCGCTAGCTTCGGAAGCTAAACAGACTCAATAACTCCCCGGTGACGACTATGTATAAATAAGGAGATACAGGATGATAAAATACTGGACAAACAGGTTCAAGAACACTTTCTATCCGAGTGTCGCTGAACACAATCAAGGCATAAAAAAAGCATGACTGTGCATGTGAGCTCTGTGCTTGGTATTTATGTTTTTTATTTATTTATTTTTATCTTAGTACCAACGTTCTTATGTTTTTATGTTTCATCTATAAATTTGCACTAATGGGTTTGCTTGCAATTTCGTTGTAAAATGACAATAAAGATATATTCTATTCTATAATATTAACACAGTCACTCGTAAACGTGTTAGCATATTAGCTAATGCTAACAATGCTAGCATTACATTACGATAGCACGTACAAATATGCATGAAAACACTCCTACAGACATCACACATGGGACGGTTTAGTAAGTAAGAATTTTTTTAGTTATGTTGTAAAACTTTCAAACGTTGCTCGGAGTGATGAATGAAGAATCCATACGGAACGCTATGTCCGGCTAGAAGACAGAACGGCACTTCTACTTCCGGTTGAAAGCATTAAATGGAAGGACAGTCCAAAAGATGGCACCATAGCCCAAACAATAACTACCGTATTTTTCGGACTATAAGTCGCAGTTTTTTTCATAGTTTGGCCGGGGGTGCGACTTATACTCAGGAGCGACTTATGTGTGAAATTATTAACACATTACAGTAAAATATCAAATATTATTTAGCTCATTCACGTAAGAGACTAGACGTATAAGATTTCATGGGATTTAGCGATTAGGAGTGACAGATTGTTTGGTAAACGTATAGCATGTTCTATATGTTATAGTTATTTGAATGACTCTTACCATAATATGTTACGTTAACATACCAGACACGTTCTCAGTTGGTTATTTATGCCTCATATAACGTACACTTATTCAGCCTGTTGTTCACTATTCTTTATTTATTTTAAATTGTCTTTCAAATGTCTATTCTTGGTGTTGGCTTTTATCAAATAAATTTCCCCCAAAAATGCGATTTATACTCCAGTGCGACTTATATATGTTTTTTTCCTTCTTTATTATGCATTTTCGGCCGGTGCGACTTATACTCCGAAAAATACGGTATTTGCTTCTTTTTTTTTTGTAAACTATTTGTATTATGGCCGTCAGTGAAGAACAATCCATTAAAAAGGCGGGTGCAATGTGTAGAAAAAAAGGAATTTACGGAAATACACAGTAAGGTTTCCTCATAAGGAACCCTGAAATATTGCAAACATTTAAATAAATCAATTCTGGGCTCTTTACGTACATTACACGTCTCCTATTTGTCAAGATATTTACACAAAATGTTTATTTTTGGCAGATATATCTTTTATTTTGCCCTGTCAGAGATCAAAATGTTTAGGGAGAATTATTGACAATGTGAGGCATTTTTATTCTTAAATGAATTAAATAAAGAAAATTGGTCCCCAACAAAAATAACTTTTCTCTTGGTTCTAACTATCTACCGTATTTTTCGGAGTATAAGTCGCTCCGGAGTATAAGTCGCACCGGCCGAAAATGCATAATAAAGAAGGAAAAAAACATATATAAGTCGCACTGGAGTATAAGTTGCATTTTTGGGGGAAATGTATTTGATAAAAGCCAACACCAAGAATAGACATTTGAAAGGCAATTTAAAATAAATAAAGAATAGTGAACAACAGGCTGAATAAGTGTATGTTATATGAGGCATAAATAACCAACTGAGAACGTGCCTGGTATGTTAACGTAACATATTATGGTAAGAGTCATTCAAATAACTATAACATATAGAACATGCTATACGTTTACCAAACAATCTGTCACTCCTAATCGCTAAATCCCATGAAATCTTATACGTCTAGTCTCTTACGTGAATGAGCTAAATAATATTATTTGATATTTTACGCTAATGTGTTAATAATTTCACACATAAGTCGCTCCTGAGTATAAGTCGCACCACCGGCCAAACTATGAAAAAAACTGTGACTTATAGTCAGAAAAATACGGTACTTAATTACTTTTACTACTAAATATCATGTGTGTCTGTATTGTATCTGCTGTTGTAGTTGTTGGGGGGGAAAAGGCCAAATATCGTCGCCGATGAATGGTCAATCTCTCCTTCTACGTGTAACTCACCTGCTCCTCCTGCAGGACGACATCATCGACGACGTCGACAGTTTTGTGGCAGCTGCAGAGACGCTGAAGGAACGAGGCGCCTACAAGATCTTCGTCATGGCGACGCACGGCATCCTCTCTTGCGACGCCCCCAAATTCATCGAGGAGTCCGCCATCGACGAGGTGGGGCGCGGCCACGCCAAGCCAGCTCCTTCTTTGACCTCTCATCCTCTCCTCCCCACGCTTGCAGGTGGTGGTGACCAACACCATCCCCCACGAGCTGCAGAAGCTGCAGTGTCCCAAGATCAAAACGGTGGACATCAGCATGATCCTGTCGGAGGCCATCCGCCGCATCCACAACGGCGAGTCCATGTCTTATCTTTTCCGCAACATCGGAGTGGATGATTGAACAATGTGCGACACACACACACGCACTGTTACATTTGCCTTGTCAGACCTCAAAGCGTGCACTGAATACACACGCGCGCACACACACACACACACACTGATGTTAAAATGTTGTTACCTACCGAGTAGATCCACACTGATTTATGTGCTTAATTCTGTCTGTCCTCTTGTTTCCTACTGTTTCTTTACTTCCTCTCCACGTGTTAGTACTTTTCTCAACAAAGTTTTATGTCAGAGGCACATTTTAATCTTTAATAGCCCAATTTCCAACAAACGTCGGATGGGATCGTCGCTCTGACAGTTTTTTTATTTTTAACGAGAGCCGCTCCCAAGTGCTTGAGGAAGTTGGGTTAAAAAGGCAAACGTTTTGTCCGTTCTTATCCATGCCGTCGGCGACACACTCGTACATCTTTGCAAATTTGTGAGTTTCATTCCAAACTAATTGCTCGCAATGGATGTCCTCAAGGGAAGATTGTACCACAAGCGTGCCAGCGCCTTTCCCAGGACGCAACTTTTACACGCCTTCCCCAGCTGATAATAAATCAGGTTTCATTTTGATTCTGACGACTGCTGCTTTTTTAAAATGTAAGTCCATTTCTGTTGAGTTTGTGTCAAATACTGTCTCGACTGCTGAGGCGTACTTCACGCACAAGCTAGTGTTTTTGTGTGTCGTTGCCATAGTTACAGCTTGTGTCTTAAGTTGAACTGGAATTGAGAGGCGTGAGGGTTTGAGACTGCATGCCATCATCTATCCATGTTATCTCCAATGCCATCAAGATGGTCCAAGTTCTATCAGTTGTCCACCTAAGGTCTTGTTCACACTGCAGGGCATTGCGATTTTTTTTTACCCGTATGCCACCTGTATCGGATTAATTCATGGCCGTGTGACCGGTGCAATTCCGAATTTTTCATAGGCCTCTTTCGTACGTGGATTTAAATGGGATGTACAGTACAGGCCAACAGTTTGGACACTTCATTTCCAAGGAATTGATACTTTTAGATTCACATCTCTTACACCAACACGCAAAAACTGCATCGATACCAGCTTTTTTCCAGTATCGTTAGCACCAAAGTCTGTACAACATTTTCTCCTCGGATAGACTCGACTCTTCTTGCTGCATGAGCACGAGCAGTCTGCCGTCCTAAAAAAATCGACCAGTATTACCTACAGTACAGGCCCAAAAGTTTGGACACACCTTCTCATTCAATGCGTTTTCTTTATTTTCATGACTATCGTATTTTTCGGAGTATAAATCGCTCCGGTGTATAAGTCGCACAGGACGAAAATGCATAATAAAGAAGGAAAAAACATATATAAGTAACACTGGAGTATAAGTTGCATTTATTTGATAAAAGCCAACACCAAGAATAGACATTTGAAAGGCAATTTAAAATAAATAAAGAGTAGTGAACAACAGGCTGAATAAGTGTACGTTATATGAGGCATAAATAACCAACTGAGAACGTGCCTGGTATGTTAACGTAACATATTATGGTAAGAGTCATTCAAATAACTATAACATATAGAACATGCTATACGTTTACCAAACAATCTGTCACTCCTAATCGCTAAATCCCATGAAATCTTATACGTCTAGTCTCTTACGTGAATGAGCTAAATAATAATATTTGATATTTTACGGTAATGTGTTAATCATTTCACACATAAGTCGCTCCTGAGTATAAGTCGCACCCCCGGCCAAACTATGAAAAAAAACTGCGACTTATAGTCCGAAAAATACGGTATTTACATTGTAGATTGTCACTGAAGGCATCAAAACTATGAATGAACACATGTGGAGTTATGTACTTAACAGAAAAAGGTGAAATAACTGAAAACATGTTTTATATTCTAGTTTCTTCAAAATAGTCAGCCTTTGCTCTTGATTACTGCTTTGCACACTCTTGGCATTCTCTCGATGAGCTTCAAGAGGTAGTCACCTGAAATGGTTTTCCAACAGTCTTGAAGAGTTCCCAGAGGTCTCGAATGCCAAGAGTGTACAAAGCAGTAATCAGAGCAAAGGGTGGCTATTTTGAAGAAACTTGAATATAAAACGTGTTTTCAGTTATTTCACCTTTTATTGTTAAGTACATAACTCCACATGTGTTCATAGTTTTGATGCCTTCAGTGACAATCTACAATGTAAATAGTCATGAAAGTAAAGAAAACGCATTGAATGACTTAGACTAGACTTGGACTTAGACTTCCTTTTTATTGTCATTCAAATTTGAACTTTACAGTACAGATAAGAACGAAATTTCGTTGCATTAGCTCATGGTAGTGCAGGATAAAAAAGCCATAAATAAATAAATAGGTTACTGTACAGATAAATATATTGCACTTTTTCATATGCATCCACGTTTATGGATGTATGTTATATTGTCTTTTTTTATTCCAGCGAGTTAATCCATTTTGGAGGGAATTGAGGGGATAATTAGGATGCGTTCAAGAGTCTTACGGCCTGAGGGAAGAAGCTGTTACAGAACCTGGAGGTTCTGCTTCGGAGGCTGCGGAACCTCTAAATGAGAAGGTGTGTCCAAACTTTTAGCCTGTAATGTATATGCGATGCATCTACAATGCTCAGGTCCGACCAGAACGTCATCAAAAAGCGATAAGCGTGATAATTATTGGCAAAATAGACGGTTACAAAACAAATAGTTGACAACGGAGCAGAAAACAGGTGAAAATAAAATATTTTAGGGACTCACGTAAAAGTTCCGACTGCTTTTCAAGCAGACATCAAAGCAAATGATCCCGTAAAACTGCCAGAGCCAGAATACGTGTCCTCTTCCTTCTTAAATCTTCTACGCACAATAAGTGGGTTCAGAGAATGTTGACTTTGATTGCACAAAATCCTTGAAAATGCCACAAATGTTCTAGTACTGAGACCAAGTAGAGTCGAAGCCATGTTTACTTTTGTAAACATTAACAGTGCGTGTGACGTCATGTCCGCACGCTGGTCAGATTGCATTCACATTAGACATCGCTTTTTTTGTAACGTGAAGGGCCTTTAAAAAGATCGGATTTGACCAAAAAAATCTGTATTTGACATCCGACCCTGCAGTGAGAACGTAGCCTTAGTGAATATTTGTATTTTGATATTAGATCAGCACACTGAGGTGCGTTTCTACCGGATTTTATGGAAGAAATTCAAAGCTAGAAAGCGTGACACTTTATTCTAGCAAAGCAATTGAAGGACGCAGATCTTTGTCACTTTGACACGTCTCCAAAATGTTTTGTATTTATTTTCAGCACTAACTATGAATAAACATTGAAATAAAAAGTTCCTTGTTTTGTTCCTTATGTGTAGTCGTCACACATTTTGTACTCCTTTATTAGTGACGTGCGATACCACTGATTTTCTTTCCAATCCGATACCGAGTACTTTGTACCTAATGTGTCTGCTAAAATTTTAAAAGTTATGTGTTTCAAATAACATAGCATAAATAATACAGTTATGTATTTATAATTTATATTTATCATAGTATTTATTTTGTTTATATTTATTTAATATATCATTTATTATTAGTATTAATTTATTTTTCAAAAACTGAAGTATATTGACGTTGTGGCGTGAATAACAAAATAGCCAAGCTAATAGGTGGGTTGCAATCACATGACCTAAAGGCACTTCTGGGTGTCAGGCGATGGTCTAGAGCAGTGTTTTTCAACCTTTTTTGAGCGAAGGCACATTTTTTGCGTTGAAAAATCCGGAGGCACACCACCAGCAGAAATCATTAAAAAACGAAACTCAGTTGACAGTAAAAAGTCGTTGTTGGATATGACTTTAAACCATAACCAAGCATGCATCAATATAGCTCTTGTCTCAAAGTAGGTGTACTGTCACCACCTGTCACATCATGCCGTGACTTATTTTGAGTTTTTTGCTGTTTTCCTGTGTGTAGTGTTTTACTTCTTGTCTTGTGCTCCTATTTTGGTGGTTTTTTCTCTTTTTTTGGTATTTTCCTGTAGCAGTTTCATGTCTTCCTTTGAGCGATATTTCCCGCATTTACTTTGTTTTAGCAATCAAGAATATTTCAGTTGTTTTTATCCTTCTTTGTGGGGGCATTGTTGATTGTCATGTCATGTTCGGATGTACATTGTGGACGCCGTCTTTGCTCCACAGTAAGTCTTTGCTGTCGTCCAGCATTCTGTTTTTGTTTACTTCGTAGCCAGTTCAGTTTTAGTTTGTTCTGCATGGCCTTCCCTAAGCTTCAATGCCTTTTCTTAGGGGCACTCACCTTTTTTACTCTGCCGAGCTCTAGACAGCACAGACACTCAACAACAACACATCATTTGCAGACTATAATTACTGGTTTGCAAAAAATATTTTTAGCCCAAATAGGTGAAATTAGATAATCTCCCACGGCGCACCAGACTGTATCTCACGGTACACTAGTGTGCCGCGGCACAGTGGTTGAAAAACACTGGTCTAGAGTCCCATTAAGCTAATGTTTATTTACCTGCATTAGTGCAAATTTGAGCGTATTTTGAAAGATTTAGAGGCAAATAAATAAGCGATCATGAAAAAAACAAACTTAAGAAAAATATATTTTAAAATGATTTAAGCCATTCATCGTCACCAAGAAGTTACTACTCTCCACAACTTCACTTCTTTTGACACTCACAAGGATTTATAGAAGAAAAGATTGGAGGCACATCATGTCTTTACAACTGAGGGGTCCACAAATTAAACATGAATCCGTGAAAGACAAAGTTGGACTTATTCGCGCATCGCTAAGTAACACATTTGATTGACATAACGAGCGCCATGCTGCTGTGATCGTGACGCTAATAAGAAAAAGGATAAGTTTGTTTGCAGTTGATTTCCTGCTACAAATATTAGTCTTGTCTACAATTCATGTCTGCAGTTTTTTATGGTGTGAAGTTCATATTTTGTCTCATTATTTAGCTGTAGATGTCCCTGTTGTTCAGCAATGTTTGCTAGCAATATCAAGATTCGGTATCTGCGCTTCAGCCTTCATCCATCCATCCCTTTTCTACCGCTTATTCCCTTTGGGGTCGCGGGGGGCGCTGGAGCCTATCTCAGCTACAATCGGGCGGAAGGCGGGGTATACCCTGGACAAGTCGCCACCTCATCACAGTGAGCCTTCATCCAATTTATTAATACTTCTAAGGATATTTTCTTGATGCTAACTTGTAACACCAAAGACGTTATAATGTGGTCATCCGTGTCGAATACAGCACTTGGCTTTCCTGCACAATAACAACAACTAAGCTTTTATTTTACTATTATGAAAATGAACAATGAAAATACAGTCGATTGGACCAACATTCACAATATGTATTACTAGGACTAAACATGACTAGGGCTGCAACTAACGATTCATTTGATAATCGATTAATCTGTCGATTATTACTTAGATTAATAATCGGATAAAAGAGACAAACTACATTTCTATCCTTTCCAGTATTTTATTGAAAAAAAACAGCATACTGGCACCATACTTATTTTGATTATTGTTTCTCAGCTGTTTGTACATGTTGCAGTTTATAAAAAAGGTTTATAAATAAATAAAAAAAATAAAATAAAAAAATTGCCTCTGCGCATGCGCATAGCATAGATCCAACAAATCGATGACTAAATTAATCGCTAACAATTTTTATAATCGATTTTAAACGATTTAATCGATTAGTTGTTGCAGCCCTAAACATGACGTTAGTTTAGTTGCACAATCAGGCCTTCCTAGTTCTATTTAGGCATAGCAACCACAAAAGAACACAAAGTAATCTGATCTTTGGTCCTTTTTTTAAGTTTAGTTCTACTCTCAAACACTACTAATATTGTAGAAAAAAAACTCTGTCTATTCACACACATGCGCAAACCTGTCCGTCCGATCACATACACAATAATCAGTCTGTCCATTCACATACATAATGTTAACATATATCTCTCCATTAAAAATACACAATGGAAATATCTGTTTTCTTTCCCATTCACATACAATCTAATTTTCCGTCGTTCATTTCGCATACAAATTATTGTTAACTGTCTGTCCATTCACGTTGTGCTCATCCCGGACACAACGTAAACACATCAGTCCGTTCACACACAAGCAACATAAACAAGTATTTGACTATTCACACACATGTAAGCAAACTTGTCTGTCCATTCGCACACACGGAGCAAGAAAAGGCCAGGCGTTGTTGTTGAACATGTTTATTGAAATGCTAACAGGTGTTGAGACAAAGGTGGCGCGGTCCACTGAAGAAGAGAAGCAGGCAGAGCGGTAAAGATTGTCGCACTCACGTCTTTTTCCAACATGGCAGACTTCTCACTTTGCTCCAAGAAGCCAAGCACATGAACAAAGGAGGGTTTAGGGAAGGAGGCGGAACAAAACATAAATAATATACACCTCCATACTAGACTGGAGTGGACATTTAGTAGTGATTCTAAGGACAAACTTCTCCAGTTTTGTTTCCACCCTGAGAATGAAATCATACCAAACCTTCTATCTTTGTCGTTACCCTTTGAGCAAGGCACTTCCCACAATCCTTCAACAGTCGGTGAAATACGAGAGCAATTCATTCATGTTTGTGTGCAGAAGGCATCAGAGGGCGTGTGACGCTGCCTCCCTCCACACTATGCAGGACATTGAAGGCAAAAGGAGCTGACGAGGCCTTGACAAAAGAAGCTGAGGTGCAGTAAAGTGTGCTGTTGGCTTCATGGAACATGCTAGCATGCTGCGCAAACACACCACTAAGCAAAAAGGCGGAGACAGGAGAGTTTGCCTAATTTTCCTAGCAATGACAAAATCACACCTGGGGACTAAATAATACAAACCTCATGGACAAGATCATCTAAATCTCGACAGTTTTAGCCACAAGACTACAAAGTAGAAAACTAACATCATATTTATGTTTTTGGCGAAAGTGCGGCTCGATTGTTCTGGTTTTCTACGGGGCTCTCCAAAGAGCAAGTGTGTTTTCACAATGGATTGTGTGTGCCGGGTAGCCATTTTGACTGGACCGAGGTTTTATTTACATGGCTGTAGCGTAGCTGCGGTAATGTGAGAGAGTGAGAGAACAACACACTGGATTCAAATGGATCGTACAAAATTTAAAAAACTGTACCCTATTCCAAAGGCTCGCTACCTCGAAGAAATACGTTAAATTGTGGACTAACCCTATTTGAGTAAGCCAAACTCTGATATATTTACCGTATTTTTCGGAGTATAAGTCGCTCCGGAGTATAAGTCGAACCAGCCGAAAATGCATTTCCTTCTTTATTATGCATTTTCGGCCGGTGCGACTTATACTCCGGAGCGACTTATACTCCGAAAAATACGGTAATCAGTTTGAAAATGACGGTTAATTTATCTTAGTTCATCTATCCATGCCAGCAATGTACATGACAGGCAGAACAATATGCTAATGCTAATTAATGCTAATCAACTTGTTTGTTTGTGGTCTTTCTCATGGAAAATATGTGCCTCGGCTCAAAAGTTTGAAAAATACTGTTTTGGTACACTTTAGTAGCAACATTAACCCATAAGAACCCAGACCAATTAAGAAAATATTGACATTTTTGGAGTGACTTATTAGCATTTGTGCTATTGTCAGGCTCTCCGTAGCATATCTGGCCTATGTTTTCTCGCTTTTTTATATATGAAGTAATTGAAGAAAACTAGTAAGAATTGTTTAATTGTAGTAATTGACACCCTATTAAGACATTAGAATTGTTGAATGGGTTTAAAATGAGCTTTAGTAGCAAAAAAATAAGCTATCTTACCTGACACGTCCTGGGATAGTCACATGACAACCACTCCTAAATGTTTCCCGTGAATTCATCTAGTAGAAACATCTCAATCATATCTGGCACCCCATTAACGCATAACAATTGTTAAATGGGTGTAATGGCAACATTTTTTTTTTAATCTTTTGGAATTGAGCTATTCTAGTTTACATAAGTCAGCCATTTTGGGGATAGTCGCATTCCAACCAGTCCAAAATGTTCCCTAGCTTGTTTTAAAATAATTAATTGAATACATCTAGGAGAAACACTTATATCTGCCAGCTAATTAAGACATAATTGTTACATGGGTTGAAAATGAGCTTTAATGGCAAAAAAATAAGCTTTTGGAAATGAGCGAGCTTACCTGACACGCCACCATTTTGGGGAAGCCACGTCCTGGGATAGTCACATGACAACCACTCCTAAATGTTTACTACATCATTTTATTTGAATAAATCTACTATAAACCTTTGAATTATAATATCTGCCACCCCATGAATGCATTGGAATTATTCAATGGGTTTTAAGTTTGCTGTAACGGTAAAATAGATATATATATTTTGGAAATAAGCTAGCTTAACTAACAGGTTTTATATAAATCCATCGACTAAAGTAGTAAAAACATTTGAATTGTAACATCTGGCACCGTATTAACGCATTAGAAACTTTAAGTGGGTTTAAATTGAGCTTTAATCGCAACAAAAATAAGCTTTGGGAAATGTGCTAGCTTACTTGACACGCCGCCATTTTGGGTAGGGCAGATACTGTGCAAGTCACATGACTAGCTCTCCAAATATGTTTCCTAGTTTGTTGTATATGAATTTATTGACTAAGTTTAGTAGCAATTTCATATATGATACCCTATTCATGCATTAAAAAAATGTTGAAAATTAGCTTTAATGGCAAAAAAATATATATTTTGGAACTTGGCTAGCTTTGTGGAAGCTAGCCACATCCTTGATAGTCACATGACCAAAACTACAAAATGTTTCCTAGCTTGTTTTATCTTCATTTGTTGAATACATCTAACAGTTGAATGATAATATCTGGCCAGTAGAATTGTTAAATGGGTTGAAAATGAGCTTTAATGACAGAAAAAGAAGCTTTAGCTTCACTTGGTTGAATATGAATGAGTGAAATGTGACACATTTGTAGTGGTTAACAATGTGCTGTGAAGCAGACATCATTCTACTCACTATGACACACCTTGTCCAAGGCTGGGAAATCCATTTGCAAATACAACAAGCCGGTATCATAAATGGAGGACTTCTATCCACTAACGCAATATATTCAACTGGGAAAGTTATTAAAAATAAGAGCTTCAATTGTATGCAATATATTTTAAATAAGAAATGGAGGGCAAAAAACACTGAATTTTCAAATGGTATTCTTTTATGGTTTTCAATGACACTAATACTATAAAACTTTGGCTCAATCCCAAAAGTTTGCCTCGCTAAAGATACTAAACGTGATGGCTAGAGACTATAACAACACATATAAATGTTAATAAATAGAAATAGTTGTTCATTATTCATCCAAATGGTACAATTATTGCATGTCAGTTAGCTACATTAGCAATTTAAATGCAGGGACATATCATGGCTAATGTGTTTTAAATGGCATTTAAAAATTATACTTCAATGTTTTCTTTTTATTTTAGGTTAAATTAATAAAACAAATCGATACAAGAATGTCTATGCTCGGGTTGCAATTTGCGGACTTCAGAAAAGAGGCGGAGTCTCGCGGGTCGCAGCTTTAAGTTAATTAGAGGCTGCAATTAATTTAAAGCTTGAGCAATGGCTGGGAATACTTTAGTTTTTTATTTTTAATACATTTGCAAACATTTTTTAAAATGTTTTCATGTTGTCATTATGGGTGTTTTGTGTAGAATTTTTAGAGAGACAATGTTATTTTATTTTGGAGTAACACTGTGACGGAACAAAATGTGGAAGAAGCAAAGTGCTGTGAATACTTTGTTGGTTAACAAGCCCGAGCACAGACCTGCTTTAAACACACACTCCCAAAATTATATTTATCACATTTTTTAAGTGATAACCTGTATATTTTGCACATTATTCAAATCAAGACTTATTTTATTTTCTTAATTTTTAAATAATCCAATATATATATAAAAAAAGAAAACATGGTTATTAGTGTAAAATATTTTCAATGCTGTACAAACTGTAAGTCTTATTTTTTTCTCCAATTTGAAAGAGTCCCAGTATTTTTTTTAATACAATAAAATAAAGAAAATTAATATAAATAAATAAAAATGTCACATGTGTCCAATATAAAAAGAAGAAAACATGGTTATTAGTGTAAAAAATGTAAATGCTGTATACTAACTGTAATTCAAGTTTGAAATGTAGGTCCTCGCTGGTTTATTGTTTGTTATATACAAATGTCATTTCTGTCCTGCCAGATCACATATTTCATTTATACAACAATACATTGTCCAGTTCTGCTCTGCACTTTTTAGAAATAATTACACTGTAGGTTAGATATTGAAGCAACACACCGATATGAATGTCTACCTTTGTTATTCACTCTGCCACGGCCATATTCTACTTTGTGTGGTGGAAGATGGAAAGACCTTCCTCGGGTGTTGAGAGTCACAGATAAAACAGCAATAGAATGTAAATAAAAAACATGTTAGTCTATGAACTTTTGTCTGTTGGCTTTTCACCAACACTAAAATCTGGACCACCAACATGGTCGCCTTCCTCATAACCGACCGCACCTGAAGTGGATCCAAAATGTTATCAGGTAATCCATTACTTGTTCCAGATGTTTATAGTTAGGTTGTCAATTCTACTGCTGTACATGAGGGGTGTCCAAAGTGCGGTTGCAGCTTGGTTTTTTTTTTATTGGCACATCGCACATTCAAAAAATATTATTTAACAAGGTGGAGAACAAAATGTTTGAAATTCAAAATAATACTTACAGTAGATCCCTGCTATTCGCGGAGGATGCAGTATGACGGGGATTCATTTACCTGACACATGTAACGTGACCAATTTGGGCCGTGCACGAGTGTCGAATATCTTGACATGTGTTTTGTGGCAACACAGCATCAGTCGCCACACCAGATCCCACTAGACATGGGGCCTTGTTAACCCTTCACTACTCTACTGCACGTTAGCAGACCACCTGCGCATGCTGAAAAATAATTGAGACGCCAATAAAAATGTGTGTTTTTGACACTCTAATAAAGGTTGGATGCATGGAGACGCCACCCTACTCTATGTCGGTGTTCTGGTGAGACATGAAGTGCACCGCCTACATCTGCACACGTGTAGGAATACAAGGAATGCGGAAATGTAATTTTGCATTGAAGAAACTTAAAGGTACATACAATAGTTACACTATGTTTTGCTATGTTGTCATTTCATACATGTTAATACTTGTTTCACTAAACATTTAATATATGTTCATTAGAGATATTCCGATATTGTCCAACTCTTAATTACCGATTCCGATATCAACCGATACTGATATATTCAGTCGTGGAATTAACACATTATTACGCCTAATTTTCTTGTGATGCCCCGCTGGATGCATTAAACTATGTAACAAGGTTTTCCAAAATAAATCAACTCAAGTTATGGAATAAAATGCCAACATGGCACTGCCATATTTATTATTGAAGTCACAAAGTGCATTATTTTTTTTAACATGCCTCAAAACAGCAGCTTGGAATTTGGGACATGCTCTCCCTGATATTGTATATTGTAGCGTCCCGGAAGAGTTAGTGCTGCAAGGGGTTCTGGGTATTTGTTCTGTTGTGTTTATGTTGTGTTACGGTGTGGATGTTCTCCCGAAATGTGTTTGTCATTCTTGTTTAGTGTAGGTTCACAGTGTGGTGCATATTTGTAACAGTGTTAAAGTTGTTTATACGGCCACCCTCAGTGTGACCTGTATGGCTGTTGATCAAGTATGCCTTGCATTCACTTGTGTGTGTGACAAGCCGTAGATATTATATGACTGCACCGGCACGCGAAGGCAGTGCCTTTAAGGTTTATTGAGGCTCTGTACTTCTCCCTACGTCCGTGTACACAGCAGCGTTTTAAAAAGTCCGAAATTTTACTTTTTGAAACCGATACCGATAATTTCCAAACCAATAATTTCCGATATTACATTTTAAAGCATTTATCGGCCGATAATCGCTTTAAAACATCTCTAATGTTAATACATGTTTCACTAAACAAATTATGATTTTCCACACCTTCACATGGAACCATGACCTAAAAAAAACCATACATTAGATCGTTTTAACAGTTTGTAGTGTGAAACATGGATGTTAAATCAAAGGTTCTTGACCTTTTTGACCTCGGGGCCCAACTTATCCACTACAGAGGAGCCCGGGGCCCACTCAAATACTAACACTGAATTAGTAACCTTACTTATGATATGAAAGCATGTGTTCATCACAAAGATGATCATTTGATTAGCACATAAAGCTTAGAATTAGGTCAGGCTGATTAGACAAATACGTGCTAATTAAATACAACTAATAACAAATACATTTACATACAGCTATGTTGTGCTGTAATAAATACATTTAATAATATATGTTTTTAACTCAATAAAATTAAAGTGTAAATGAAAATACAGCTTCACCACTAAAGTCATAATTTTTGCGCTTAAGAAACTTCTCTATGACTTCAGCAAATATCTTTTTTTTGTTTGATGTATGGCAACACTAAATTGGCCCTAGTGTGTGAATGTTGTCTGTCTATCTGTGTTGGCCCTGCGATGAGGTGGCGACTTGTCCAGGGTGTACCCCGCCTTCCGCCCCAATGCAGCTGAGATAGGCTCCAGCACCCCCACGACCCCAAAAGGGACAAGCGGTAGAAAATGGATGGATATTGTCATTACTGCCACAAGTGGTGGAAAAGTGTATTAAGACTGATAAATGACCAAATAAAAATATGTTTGGCCCTATTTCTAGTAACCATTGTAGTCGTGTGTAAGATTATTTCAATGTCTAATTACATTTACGCATTTTTCCTGGATTCATGCACAGATGCCGGAGGTGCATGAGTTTTAAGGTTGCATGTCTCGCCAGAACACCGGCTCGGTCCTCCCCCTGCTTGCAAGCTTGACATTGTCAATCTCTTGCGGCCCTAAATCAACATTTGTAATAAAATAAATTTTTGTAATTATTAGACTAGATTCACCTCCAATGACCTTTTGTGTCACTCTTCAAGTGGCAAAGGAAGCTAACAAGCTAAACGCATTGAAACACAATCCAGGGTTAAGCCCTAAACATGTGGGATTGACTTTATAGATGGTGCAATGTTGAGGTAGTCACCACTCATGATTGACTGATGGAACAAAGGGAATCGGAGTCACGGTCTAGCCCAGACCTGGGCAAATTAAGGCCCGTTAAGCTTTTCAATCTGGCCCGCCGGACATTCCCAAATATTTTTTTTTAGATGTTTAAGATGGAAACTAGCTGCCATTATGATGTGCAGTGATGTTTTCTAATGAGCGTAAGTCTTCAACTATACAAAGTATTTCAATGGTTGGAATCTGCACTTTTGCATGATATACTAGTTACTATGGTCATCTAATTAGTTACTGTGGTCATCTAATTAGTTACTGTGGTCATCTAATTAGTTACTATGGTCATCTAATTAGTTACTGTGGTCATCTAATTAGTTACTATGGTCATCTAATTAGTTACTGTGGTCATCTAATTAGTTACTATGGTCATCTAATTAGTTACTATGGTCATCTAATTAGTTACTGTGGTCATCTAATTAGTTACTATGGTCATCTAATTAGTTACTGTGGTCATCTAATTAGTTACTATGGTCATCTAATTAGTTACTATGGTCATCTACGTCACAGCAGCTCAGACGAGGCACCAAGCAGTGTGGGCGGGAAGCGTTACCACAGACGTGGAAGGAGATTTTCACAACAAAGTTGTAAAGCTTAGTGATATATCAGATTGTAAGTGGGTTTATTTTGTACCCTTCGCGTTCATATTTCACTGTTTGTTGCATTTTTGTTGCGTTTCACTTGATTATAAAATATGTCGATGGAAAGGGGGTGTGACATTCATATATGTTGTCAATAGTCAGTGTTTTATCGTTCATAGAAAAATGTTAAATTCCATTACATTTTTTAAGGCAGTCTGTCGTAACGTTTTTAGCATTCAATCAGACATTATTGTGAGGTTTAGTATTAGTGTCCCTAAAAATAGATATACCGGCCCTCAGACACATTTTTTTTCTCCAGATGTGGCCCCTGAGTCAAAATAATTGCCCAGGCCAGGTCTAGCCACTAGCGCTAAAGTGGCTAGCTATAGCACGTGGCCCCACAGGCTAGTACAAAAAGAAGGCTGTTGTCATTTCAATAACGAGTTACGATCCTTAATCAATTTGCGTTCACCTGGCTAAGAGTTTTGAGTGCGGCTTGTAACAAAGTGGACTGTAGTGCTTCCGTGGCCACACAGGGCGCCATCTTGGCCTGATGATGTCACGCACACATTTTAGTCCTAATTATCACATATTTATCAATTATTACAGATGTAGAATGAATTAGACAACATGTGATGATTTTTGAAGAGCAAAATGGGCGGGTTTTTAAACAAGTGAAATACTAAAAATTCGGAAAAACGCATAAATGTGAGGGGACGTAAAATGTGAGTCTGCAGGGATCTACTGGAACTTTATACTAGTAGTAGTATTATTACTATAATACTGTAACTTTGAAGCTGATTTACAAAACAAGAATAAATAATGCAAATTTTCACTATGCGTTAAAAAAGTATTCACATTGAAAGACAGGAAGTAAACAACTATCAGTCATTCCTGAGACATGGAGAACGGCTTTGCTTCTTCCTACTCCTTTTCAGACAGCTTTGAATGGTGTAAGTGTAAACTTGTTGAGCATGTTTAAAAATATATTTATATATATTTATACAAAACGTAACCAGAAAAGTTTGGACACCCCCGCTGTACGAACCTTGACATTTACCAACCAATCAAACCTCAGGAAAAAAAAAAACTGTCAGGTGACACATGAAGTTTTTCCTGGGAGACAGCAGCACTTTTTAAAATGTGTTCCAACAATTCAAAATGAAATTAAATCTTACTTAGTAAAATGATGATTTTATGAGGGGATCTTTTTAAGGGTGTGTGATTATTACATATTTATTTGTTCCTTGCTTAAGCTCGCACTTGTTTTTACAAAACATGCTTTCATACGGGAAATGCAAATGTTTACCTGATTCCTTCCTTTGGGGAGGTGGACTAGGAAGGGGCGGACTAGGGAGGGTGGACTAGGAAGGGGCGGACTAGGGAGGGTGGACTAGGGAGGGTGGACTAAGGGGGCATTTTGTTCTTTTGTTTTCAGTTTTTGTTTATGTCATGTCTCAGAATGGGCACTTGTCTTATGTTTGCTGTGCACAGCATCGCTTCACGTCCAGTGTCACCCCATAAAGCACTTAGTGACAATCTTTGAGGAGCGGGCGGGACAAAATAAAAGGTGTAAAGCGTAAATGTTGAATGTGCTGATTGCCGAGCCAGTTGCCAGGAAGACACACAAGGACCATTGACACAAAGCATGTCACCTCTTCTTCTTCTTCTTCATGTTCTGCGCTGCAATTGTCAAGTTTGTTTTGGACAGTACCTCCTTCCTGGCCGTGCCGTGGGTGCTGGCCTGGACTGCAGCCCTTCTAGGAAGGATTGGGGGGTTTCAAGGCATCCACCTGGGTCTCCAGGTCAGTGATCTGCAGAAAGGATATCCAAGCACACAAGAAGGTTCTCGTACAGTTTTTTTTAAAGTGCCATTCACATTTGAGTCGATGCGGTACCAAGGATTCCATACCGGTACTCACAGTACCAATTTCCAGTACCTTTGTGTGTTAATGAATGTTAATTTGTTTATTAATAGAAACATGTTTTTAAACATTTAACAGTGCACTTGTTACATCTCTTTTTCGTACTCTTCTGAGTGTCATTTGCAAGTCTTATATCCTCAATTTTGCATGCAGTTGCAATTCCAACTATTGAGAGTATGGCCAATTCTTTTTCAAAGCTGGTAGCAAACATGGCGCCTTGTGAGGGGCTTTTGACCAATCAGAGAGAGTATGGTCAGACGATCTCCTAAATGATTGGTTAAAGGCGCCTCGTGTGACTTCAGGGCGTCATGTTGGACACCAACTCTGAAAGCGAGTACTCTCTCTAGACACAGCTCTGGGCTGCGATATGTTGTCTTTGTCATTAAGATGAATATCGTCTTTTGTTGCGCCTTACAAAGAGTGTATACTGTAAGTGTTGTACTTATATTTTTCGGACTATGAGTCGCAGTTTTTTTCATAGTTTGGCCGGGGGTGCGACTTATACTCAGGAGCGACTTATGTGTGAAATTATTAACACATTACCGTAAAATATCAAATAATATTATTTAGCTCATTCACGTAAGAGACTAGACGTATAAGATTTCATGGGATTTAGCGATTAGGAGTGACAGATTGTTTGGTAAACGTATAGCATGTTCTATATGTTATAGTTATTTGAATGACTCTTACCATAATATGTTACGTTAACATACCAGGCACGTTCTCAGTTGGTTATTTATGCCTCATATAACGTACACTTATTCAGCCTGTTGTTCACTATTCTTTATGTATTTTAAATTGCCTTTCAAATGTCTATTCTTGGTGTTGGCTTTTATCAAATAAATTTCCCCAAAAAATGCGATTTATATATGTTTTTTTCCTTCTTTATTATGCATTTTCGGCCGGAGCGACTTATACTCCGAAAAATACGGTATCACAATGAGATGCAATTAGCAAGACAAATGATAAAGTGAATATATACAATGATCTCTGTACGTTCCAAGACTGAGTCTAAATGTAAAATAACTAAAAAATGAAGTCCACTCACCTTTTCCTGCAAGTTGTCTGCCTCCTCTTTGTGCGAGGCCTCACTCTCCTCTCCTTCTTGACGCTGAGCCGTCTCCTTCTTCAGGTACTCAATCTCCCTGCGAGGCAGGCAAAAAGAAACATGAACACCTAGACAACATTCCCTAAAGCCTTTATTTGACCTTTCTCTCCGTACTTCTGCTGATATTCTTTAATCATTCTCTTGGCTTTGCTGTATTTTCTCTCTAAGGTTTGGTACTGAGCCTGGGTTTCCTTCAGGTGTTCATCCACCGCCTGGAAATAAACACACCCTGTCAGAAATGACCACTTGCAGGGATTTACAATATACTTACTCCATATGGAATATAGTCAGAATAAATTACCTTACACAGGGACTGGGCCTCCATCCAGTACCCCTCCAGTTTCTCCATCCTCTCTTTACTGTCTCGGATGCTTTGTTCCAGCTGGGCACGCTCCATTCGCCAACGCAATTTATCCTGCTCCGCATGAGCCAGCTGGAGTTAAAGGCAAGGTAGCGTAAGATAAAGCGGGGGAGGGAACCTGAGTCTACGCGTGTCCCCTGCAGTACAACATGGCTATTGCTGATACAGTGGAACCCCTTTATACCAACGCTCCATCAAACTGCCTGACCCATGTGACATAAGCTAAACTAAAACTGGAACGGTCATTTCCGGACTATAAATCGCACCGGAGCTGCATTTATTACATTTTGTTTGCTTATTTCATTTTGTACTTATGTAACGAAATTTCGTTCTTATCTGTGCTGTAAAGTTCAAATTTGAATGACAATAAAAAGGAAGTCTAGTCTACATACCGTATTCGGAGGGTTGGCAAGTATGCCTTTTCAGTGTATTTGCTTGTTTGTTTTTTTTATTGTATTTTTTTAAATTATTTGTATAATGGCCTTCAGCAAAAAAAAAAAAAAAAAAAATCCATATAAAATAAGCCACAGGGTTCAAAGTGTATGAAAAAAGTATAAAAATACAGTATATAATCCACAGGTGTACACACTGAAAATAGTTGATGGTTTGGTGGACATGAGCGGGTTCCACTGTCCTGTACAGTCATTTATATTAAAGGCCTACTGAAATTAAAAATGTTTTATTTAAACGGGGATAGCAGATCCATTCTATGTGTCATACTTGATCATTTCGCGATATTGCCATATTTTTGCTGAAAGGATTTAGTAGAGAACAACGACGATAAAGTTAGCAACTTTTGGTCGCTGATAAAAAAAAAAGCCTTGCCTATACCGGAAGTAGCGTGACGTCACAGGAGGAAGGTTTCCTCACAATTCCCCATTGTTTACAATGGAGCGAGAGAGATTCGGACCGAGAAAGCGACAATTACCCCATTAATTTGAGCGAGGATGAAAGATTCGTGGATGAGGAACGTTAGAGTGAAGAACTAGAGAGGCAGTGCAGGGTGTATCTTTTTTCGCTCTGACCGTAACTTAGGTACAAGGTCTCATTGGATTCCACACACTCTCCTTTTTCTATTGTGGATCACGGATTTGTATTTTAAACCACCTCGGATACTATATCCTCTTGAAAATGAGAGTCGAGAACGCGAAATGGACATTCACAGTGACTTTTATCTCCACGACAATACATCGGCGAAGCTCTTTAGCTACTGAGCTAACGTGATAGCATCTGGCTCAAATGCAGATAGAAACAAAATAAATAAACCCCTGACTGGAAGGATAGACAGAAGATCAACAATACTATTAAACCATGGACATGTAAATACACGGTTAATAATTCTCAGCCTGGCAAAGCTTAACAATGCTGTTGCTAACGACGCTGAAGCTAACTTAGCAACCGGACCTCACAGAGCTATGATAAAAACATTAGCGCTCCACCTACGCCAGCCAGCCCTCATCTGCTCATCAACACCCGTGCTCACCTGCGTTCCAGCGATCGACGGCGCGACGAAGGACTTCACGCGATCACAGATGCGGTTGGCGGCTAGCATAGGCTAGCGCGTCTGCTATCCAAGTAAGTCCTCTTTGTTGTGTTGCTACAGCCAGCCGCTAATACACCGATCCCACCTACAACTTTCTTCTTTGCAGTCTCCATTGTTCATTAAACAAATTGCAAAAGATTCACCAACACAGATGTCCAGAATACTGTGGAATTGTTCGATGAAAACAGAGCAGTTTGTATGGTGACACATTGGGTACGAATACTTCCGTTGCCGTCGTGACGTCACGCGCATACGTCATCATACATAGACGTTTCCAACCGGAAGTTTAGCGGGAAATTTAAAATTGCACTTTATAGGTTAACCCGGCCGTATTGGCATGTGTTGCAATGTTAAGATTTCATCATTGATGTATAAACTATCAGACTGCGTTGGTCGGTAGTAGTGGCTTTCAGTAGGCCTTTAAGACTCAAGTGTCATGTGGTCTTACCTTCCTCTTGAGCAGCTGGACCTCTGCTTGTGTGACTGCATGTTTGATCTGAAGCTGCCATTAGATGGAGATGGTTAAAAACACGTGTAAGTATACTCTGTTATTTGAAGGATTTGTTAGTAAACGGCACAACAATCAATACAGTGAAACCTCCATTTACAAACCCCCTCTACCTCTACTTTTGGATGGGTCCAAGTATGCATCTGTGTGTGAGCTAAGTCTCTGTGTACCAACACTTCATTCAGTCATTCATTTTGTTTGGCGCCTGTAGCCCAAAAAGGAGGGCGCATCATTGTAGAAGAGGCGGAGCCCTCCACTTCAGCCCCCGTCTTTCTCTCTATGTCTCTTTCATTCAGCTCCTTGTTGACGTGGGTGGACAATACTTTTTAAAATGTTTATTATTGTAGAAATATGGTAGGTAAAGGATTATTGTGATTTTGGATCGATTGTGAAGGCACCATAGTGGCTTCTGTGTGCACGTGTTGCCAGGGCAGCGCATACAGCACACTTCTGCTTGTTACTAAATAGAAAGTTTGTTAGAATAATTGTAAGTTATCACAAAAAAACTTTGTGTTGAAATGAGTTCCAGGCAAAAGGACAGGGGCTGTCTTTGAGGCCTACCAAGAGTAAGGCTCGTAAAACTCCGTGTAAGGGGGAGAGCCACATGAAGGGTTTTCTGTTTTCTCTCACGTATGGTAATCAACAGAAGGATGTTGTTCTGGCCCAAGGACTTCAAAGCGGAGAGATGACAGGATCTGCCCAATTTCCAGACGAACTCTTTTTGAACTATTTTATGGACCTCTTTTTGAAGTATTTTACGAACTCTTTTTGAAGTATTTTACGAACTCTTTTTGAACTGACCTTTTCTGTGAATTGTTTACGACCTTTTCTGTGAACTTTTTTGCTACCTTTGTCCTTGGGAAACATCTGTGGCCAGGTGGTTGGGGAGGGTCCAAAATAAAAGAAGGAGGCATACAATCTTTTGGCAGAGCGTGCTGGAGATTGTAGAAGGATACAATGTCCGGGCGACTCTCCTCAATATATTCAGTCCAAATTGAATTCTGTCTCTGTTTAATTCTTTGCCTCTTGTCTTGTTTAATAGATGTCATCAGTGTTTGAACCTGACATGTTGATTGTTTGATATACAGAACTGTATAGCACTTGATATTGTGTTCAACCAATTAAGTTGGTAAACCGAGGTTCCACTGTACATCTGAAGGGAATACTTTTTATACAGTGCCATTCATTCCATAAATTGCCAAAGAAGTCCAATGCTCTGTACCTCTTTGAATTTATGGGTCAGCTTTTCAGGGTCCAGCTCCACCGGAGACAACGACTCCTGCTGCTCCGCCAGGTCAAAAACCTCAATGGAGTTCGGAAACATGGGACTCATCTCCTCGTCCTCGTCAGTGGCGTATTCGCCTGTCTGCAGGTATGACATCATCAAGGGTGTTCAGACTCATTCATACAGTATATATCACACACATTAGACTCATTCATACAGTATATATCACACACAGACTCATTCATACAGTATACAGGTATATCACACACATATGCCGGTGGGTCCAAGGTGTTGTGTTTTGGTGTCTAAATATAACATTAGACAAGAAAACTGAAAAACCAATAGTTGAAAAAAGGCATTATGTACGTAACTATTACCAATAATCAGTGTTATTTTACTTTCGGCGGTAAATAGTAATCTAACGCGTTATTTTTTATATTCAGTAACTCAGTTACCGTTACTACAAAATGCGTTACTGCGTTATTTTACGTTATTTTTTATGTAGTATCGGCTAGAAACTGAGAAGATCTGAGTGTGTTTTATTGGAGCACTGCAGAAGAGGCAATGGAGAAGAGGCGCGCTGCTCTGTGTGTGTGTGGGGCGGGGGTGCGTGTCTGTGTTTACTAACAAGACATCATGGCGAAGCCCGAAGCAGAGTTTCTTAACATGGAGATATTCTCACTACTTTTCTTTTGTCGACCACAAAGAAACAAACATTTTAGTTAAATGTAAGTTGTGTCTTGGATCAAAGATCCTATCCTAGCAATTCAAATCTGCTGAAACAGCTACAAAAGCAACATGCTTCGACGAAGCTAGTAAAGAGAGACACACTTCACCTCCACCTCCAACAGCGGCTGGATTTTAACGAGGCACTGCTAGGCAGGACAACATTGATAGAGCCATTGCAGCACTGAAGGTACACACACTCTGTCAATTCTCTTATATAATCTTTCATTCTAGACTTCTAGAGTGTTTATCACATCACTCTAAATGTATAGACTATAAAGTTCACAAACATAAAGAGGGATGCTAGTGGGCCAGGCCAATCTTCCCTTATCTCTAAACTAAAACTGGGGAAATGTGTAGTGTTCTGGGCTTCAGACATGATTTTATTTCAGAATCGAACCCAGGACCTTCGTATTGTGAGGCACACGCACTAACCCCTCTACCGTGCTGCCCGGATGGCGGTGTAACAATATCAAATATTTGTAATTATTTCCTTATTCCCTTATATCACATGCAATATGTTGAGCCAAATAAAGTCAATAGTGAAAAATAAGCAAACAAACAAAAACAACTATTAGCCCTTATTTAAATTCTTCGGTTGTTGCCCCTTAAACAAAACAAAAAAAAAAAACAATTTGTGATAATACCAATTATCCATCTAATAGAATAGAATAGACTTTATTGTCATTATATCTGCATGTAACGAGATTAAGGACGCCAACTTAAAGTGCGGTAGTGTGAACAAATATGGGGTAAAAATAAATTACACAAGAGGTAATAAAGAAAAAAACTAACAATTGAAATAAACAGACTACTATCCAATAAAAATAATAAGCAATCCTGTACAATATACAAAACACTATAGAAATACAAAATACTGTACAATACACAGAACAAGACAAGAGTACCGGAGTAATAAATAACAATCAGTGTCGGACGTATTGCACTCGAAGGGTAATATTGCACAGTAGGGTATTAGGGTAGCATATAATCACTGTAGTATTGACCATATATTGGTACTATACTTGTTATTCTTACTGTCAATATTTGTAATCAATCCGCCAACCCTATTCTTTGAGGACGCGCTATAATGATAGAGATAAAAGCTCTATTGTCGGCAACATTTATGTAATTTATATCATATATTGTCTATACTGTACAACCCTGCTGTCTACAAAATAGTGTCCAGGTAAAACAGGGGTGCCCATTACATCTATCGCAAAATACCGGTCGATGGCGGAGGGTGTGTCAGTCGATCGGCAGCCAGGCATTAAAAAAATAAACCTAAAAATTAGAGATCATCAATTTTCACCAAGACGTCACTTGATAGACATTCACAGCACCCGAGAATCTTGTGAGATGACGCTGGCTGCTGCTAGATCATTAATAAGAAAAAACGACCGACAGGAAGGCGAGAAACACTTTCTATTTCAACTGCCGTCAAAACTCTAAAGAACGACTGCACAGTTCCTATACTCACAATAAAAGCGCTGCTTCATCCTGTCTGCGCTAACAAAATAAGAGTCTCAGAAAGCTAGCGTGCACAAGCTAGCAAGCTACGGAGTTTGCCGCAAATGTATTTCTTGTAAAGTGTATAAAACGGAGTATGGAAGCTAGACAAATAAGATGCCAAAAAGCAAGCACTTTCATGTGGTATTGGACAGAAAGGAGGACTTTTTTTCTCCTCCATTTGAAAATGTGGACGTTATCATCACTACTGTCTGATTCCAATCAATGCAAGTCATCAGAATCAGGTAATACACCAACTTATATTCTTGTCTTCATGAAAGAGAGGAATCTATATGTGTTAAACATTTCTTGTATTATCATTAAACACCTTTAACTTGTTAACAAAAACGTCTCTTTCACACTGCAAAAACTGAAATCTAAGTAAAATTAAATATCTCAAATAAGGGTGATATTTGCTTATTTTCTGTCTGATAAGATACTTCTTCTCGCTAAGCAGATTTTATGTTTATGTATTACTTGTTTTAAGGGTTTTGGTCCTAAATGATCTCAGTAAGATATTACAGCTTGTTGCTGAGATTGTATGACCTATATTGAGTAAAACATGCTTGAAACTAGAATATCAACTGTTGCAAAGCTGTGTCATCAACACTCACAAGTATAAAACTATTTTTTTAAAGTAATAATTTCTTATTATGCCGAGCGCATATCATTGTCAAGATAATGGCACTAGCATTTACTTAATTTAAGAATATTTTTCAACATATTGAGCAAAAAGGGCTTTTTTTTCTACCAAGAAAAGTGCACTTGTTATTAGTGAGAATATACTTATTTTAAGGTATTTTTGGGTTCATTGACGTTAGCTAATTTTACTTGTTTTGGAAAGTCTTGACAAGCCAAATTTTCTTGTTCTATTGGCAGATAATTTTGCTTAGTTCAAATAAAATACCCCTAATTTTTGTAATTTTTTTTCTTGTTTTTGAACATTTATTTTTGCAGTGCATAAATAAATAAATATAAATTATATATATGAATGAGGTAGATCCCCTCGATTTGGTCAATTAAAAAGTAGCTCGCCTGCAGAAAAGTGTGGGCACCCCTGAGGTAAAGAATTGTATACCTAAACTGGAGTTGCTCTGTGTGGCCACCAGGTGGAGAAGCTGGACTAAATTTGGAATTACTGCCAGCAACACACATGTAAACACACTGCCTTGACCTCAAGCTTTGTAATCACCTTTGGGATTGAGCCTCAATGACCTCTGACCTCACAACTGTTCTTCTGCATGAATGGGCAACAATTCCCACAGAGACGTGTTTACAGTGGTGTAAAGTACAGTAGTCCCCCCCAGAAGAGTCAACACTGTTACCACTGCAAATTCCACCTGTTCTCCCATTTCCAGGCTGTCACTTGCAATGATTAATGCTGCAATCAATACTGTCCTGCGTGTTATCAGTTGACCTCACCTCCTCATCCTCGTCCATGTACTGTTTGTAGCGCTGCTCCATCATCTCTCGCTGCCATCGCTCCTGTTCCAAAGTTTGCTGGATCAGCTGAGCCACCTCACTCTGCTCCCCCGGCTTTTCCCGACCAATCACAAACCTGAAAATGGCATCAATACAAAGGCGCTAATTAAAAACAAATTAAATTCCGTCCTTAGGTTTGGAATAACAGGAAGCGAGGAACCCGGAACGCCTTTAGTTGGACCAGCATGGCTACATTAAAAGGTGTATATGAATGGAAGGTTCAGCTTTAAAGTGCAGCCACAAGGTTGTACTGGCAGGAAGATTATTTGGGTTTATGGTGGTTGTTAAAGGAGAAACCACAGCAATGCGTTACGTCTCCGCCAGCAAGCGCACTCTGATCGGTTCGTTAAACTTTCTCAAGTGCTGCACTAAAGACGCCTAATCACAAAAACACCCGCATGAAGGCTAAATGTACAAAGGTGGGCCGCAGGATCCTGTGTTCATCTGCAAAATACAGGGGGTGTTTATTTGTTATGATTATTTGTGTTTAAAATACGCAAGCCAACATGAGTTGCTGCTTGTTGAGGCAAAGTTTGGCACTGTTATACTTAATGCATTCCCAACGTTAACATGTGATGCCCATGGTAATCATGCAAGTTCACTTAAATCAGTGATGTCCAAAGTGCGGCCCGGGGGCCATTTGCGGCCCGCAGGTCATTTTTTAACGGCCCATTTTAAAATACGATTAAAAAAATTAAAAACATAAAAAGTGGTATGAAAGACCAAACAGGTGATATGTAACAAGAAAATGTTGCAATGTTTACTCTAATAACACAAAGCTGCCATGCAGGCTGTTTCTTTCTTTGAAAAGAAATAATGAATGAAAATCAATGTTATTATGAATTATTGACTTATCCAAGGCTCCAATTACGTCACATTAAATATTGCACTTTGAGATATTTTTTTGAGAAAATTTTGCATATTTTGTGTTTGCCATATAAAAAATTGAGCTGTCTTTTTTTTTTTTTAAAGAAGGGCCTAAAACGAACAAACAAAAAACATAAACTTATAATTGACGGATAGATCTGAAATTGATCTCGAGATTATTGTGTTAAAAGTAAACAGTAAAAAAAATGTATAATTCATTTTTTAACACTTTAATGAGTAGGACACTTTTGGTTCCACAATAATTTTTGTGTGATTTGTTTTTAAGTGTCATCGCTCAAAAAATAATAATGAATTAAAATCAATGGTGTTATGAGTTATTGACCTTTTTAAGGCTCCAATTATTATATAATCTCAAATATTCCACTTAAAAATGTTATTGGGTGAAAATATTGCATATTTTGTGTTTTTTTCCATAAAAAAACGGGTTTTCTTTGACAAAAAGAGCATACGACTTAAATCTTTAAAAACGTTATATTGACAGATAGACCTAATGTTGATCTATGGATTTAAAAGTTGAATAATAATAAAAATAATAATACTGAATAATGACACATTTTTAATATTTTTTTTAACAAAACCCTTTGGGGTCCCCGGGATCAAGCCTGAGTGGAGGCCTACATGTATATATATTTTTATACATATATTGTATTGGTTTTTAAAATAAAAAAATATCAAAATGGCTTGCTTTGATTTTTCAGTGTGCGGCCCTCAGTGGAAAAAGTTTGGACACTCCTGACTTAAATGGTCCAAAAATATTATTTAGTTAGTAGAAATAATGTCAAAAGTACAACTGCATGGATATAAAATCCATCTGCGGCCATTCATACATCATTTTTGTTTGTTAGCTGATTTTTCTGATCTAAAATAACCTGATACCTCGGTTACCTTTATTAAGCTGTTCCAAGGTGTCCGTTAAAACCGAATCGTATGGATATTGGAAAAATACATTTTAACAGGAAACAATGTAAAATCCAATTAATCTAATTAAACAACCAAAAATGTTAACATGCAGGGAAAAAATGCAAAATGATAATTATAAATGACAAATGAGATGGATGGATGGATGATTTTATATATATATATATATATACATATATATATATATGTAAATATATATATATGTATATTTATATACCGTTCTTTTCGGAGTATAAGTCGCTCCGGAGTATAAGTCGCACCGGCCGAAAATGCATAACAAAGAAGGAAAAAAACATATATAAGTCGCAATGGAGTATAAGTCGCATTTTTTGGGGAAATTTATTTGATAAAACCCAACACCAAAATTAGACATTTGAAAGGCAATTTAAAATAAATAAAGAATAGTGAACAACAGGCTGAATAAGTGTACGTTATATGAGGCATATATAACCAACTGAGAACGTGCCTGGTATGTTAACGTAACATATTATGGTAAGAGTCATTCAAATAACTAACATATAGAACATGCTATACGTTTACCAAACAATCTGTCACTCCTAATCACAAAATCCCATGAAATCTTATACGTCTAGTCTCTTACGTGAATGAGCTAAATAATATTATTTGATATTTTACGGTAATGTGATACGGTGTATATATATATATATATATATATATATATATATATATATATATATATATATATATATATATATATATATATACATATGTATTATTTAATAATATGTATTGTTATACATTATATATAATCTATATTTATACCATTATATGATTTTACTCTTGCGATGAGCACGCAAGGCTGCAATATACTCTTGCGTCACACTGCTTGACAACGTTTTGGTGAGTTTATAGCTGTTCCCCGGGGGCTGGCGTGTGACTTGCAATTCTCTTCCAAAACACTAAGAGACAGTGTTTTCCTTTGTGAGCAACCACAACTCTTGACTAGCTTGCTGAGAGAGAGAGAGAAAGAGAGCTTCCTTTGTGTAGTAGTGGTTTTAAACTTGTAGTAAACAATGGCGTCCTAAGCCACACCCACTTTAATGTTGGAGCTGGAACTGATCCTTTTGAAAACTACGGTCACTTTTAAAGCACACATCGCTTCGAAACCGGAAGATGTTCGTGAAGGTGGGCTGTGCAACCCCTAAACAAGTCAAGGCAATCTTTCTAGTATTGTATAAACGGTTCATATTCGCAAATGTCCTCAGTGAAATGCTCCTCGGTTGACATTTTGTTTTCTTTCCCCAAACAGAAAACCCTGGAAATGATATAGTAACAAGCGGACTAAACACAGCTCTGCAATTCGCTTTGCAATACGCACTTTAAGGTATACAGGGGGCGTATTCAATAATGTTTCTCACCTTCTTAATCAAAGTGCTGGTACTCTGGTTAGAGCTAAGAACGCACAAATAATGTTTGCGTGCTCACATGACAGCTTTGTGCTATTAAACTACAAACGGGCCATGTTACCCCTTGATTGTTTGACTAGACTTATTGTAGCGGTGCGTTCAGTGACACTATGTAAACACAGACTTCAACTAAACTATACTGTCTGCTACAACCTCATTTGGCTCTGTGCTGGCTTAATTTGCTGCCGTACTTAATAAAAAAAAGAGAGTGTTTTTGAGCGTACTAAAACCGAGATGCATTAAAACCAAGACATATTTTGGGAGAAAATTTGTGTGTGTCGTAACCCCAGCATGCAGAGAAGGTAAACAAAGTGCAATCAGGAAGTACCTTTATTAGATACCAGGCAGAATAAAAGTAATCAGGTCTAGCAGGAACTTATGCAACAACACACTTTGGCATACAGAATAAAAAATGACGCAGCGCTGAAGGAGGGAACAAGATGGAACTAAATAGGACTAATTAACAATGTGGGACACAGCTGTGCTGGAAGGACAAGGGACAGAAAGTAAAAGTGCTGTGAACTTGACGTGGAAATGTGCGCTGCCTCATGCCCACTTCATGCTTCACATATGCACATTTATACATGCTGTGGATACTTTGGTGACACACACAGGTGTGTTTGCCAACATTTGATTTCAACTAAATGTACTTTTTCTTCAATGCATTTAATTCTTCATATTCTTATTTGTGAGGATGTATTTAATTTATCGAGGTGATCATTTTCCCACCCATTGCTGTCACAGTGTGCTCTTGTGACTCCAGCACCAGTCATTTTTAGCCGCCGGTGGTTGCGGCACACTGGCACCCGGAGACGGTGGAGGAATGTCCCGACTTTGTGTCACGTACGGCTGCTACCGCAAGTAGCTCTCCTGGGTTGTAATAATAAATTGAGTAATCAAACGAGTCTAAGTCTTCCGTATACTTTTTGATAAGCTTGCATGTTTACATTTAAAAGATGCCGACTTATCCTGGGTCTACTCCGCCTGCCGCCCGAGTGCAGCTGCGATACGCTCCAGCACTCACCACGAACCCCAAAGGGACAAGCGGTAGAAAATTGATAAGATTGCAAACCAAATATTACCTACCGTACAAGCCGCTACTTTTTTCCTACGCTTTACACCCTGTGGCTTATAAAACGGTGCGGCTAATTTATGGATTTTTCTTCGCGAAAGGGACAAGCGGTAGAAAATTGATAGATTGCAAACCAAATATTACCTACCGTACAAGCCGCTACTTTTTTCCTACGCTTTACACCCTGTGGCTCATAAAACGGTGCGGCTAATTTATGGATTTTTCTTCGCTAACGGCCATAATGTTTGTGTTCAACAAATAGTTTTCATTAAATACACAAACCGAGACACTGATAAGATGTGTTATTGTTAGCGCTATGGCGCCATCTTTTGGAAAGGTTTGGTCAGTGCAGGTCCTGCGGGGTGAACGTCTACAGTATTTCCTTCTGTTTAGTGCCTTGAACCTCAAGTACAAGTTCTGTCTTCTATTCGCCCATAGCTTTTCTACTCGTAAGGATTCTTCATTCATCACTCCAAGCAGCGTTTGTAAGTTTTACAATATAACTACAACAATTCTTACTTACTAAACCGTCCCATGTGGGAGTGTTTTCATGCATATTTGTACACGCTATAGTGATGTAATCGAGCTAGTGTCGTTAGCCTTAGCTAATATGCTAACCCGTTCACGTGTATCTGTGTTAGTATTATTAACTTACAATGGCATTCTTTTTGTATTGTTTCAGTTTCACAAATTCCCCAGTAAATTCCCCAAAATGTCACAGTGGAGTTATTGAGTCTGTTTAGCTGATTGGCGAGCTAGCTTCCACAGCTAGTTGGTCTGTTTTGTTTGTTCAGCCGTTTTACTGCCGTGTTGCAGGCCCCGTTTGGAAACAATTAAGGTATGTAAATAAACATTTACAAAATCTTTCTACGCAAATAAGTCATTTCACAACATATAAATATCTGTGGCTTATAAGCCGGTGTGGCTAATATATGGAATGTTTATTTTTCTTCCAAAATTTTGCGACTTATTTACAGGTGCACTCTTTAGTGTGGAAAATGTAATTTTCACATAAAACTCTAATCTGGCTGTGAGCAGGTTACTGTATGAACAAAATATGTTCATACAAATTGTATTTATAATGGGATTAGTTGTGTCACTCACCTCTTCTAAAGATATATGTCAAACAGCAGCGGCTATCTTTTCAAAGGTTATTTTTAGGTAGAAATCCACGCAACTCTTAATACATGAGGCCCCAGGACAGAAAATGATTCCAAACACAGGAAAATAAAGAACCAAGTCCAAAATGTCATGTGGAATCTTGCTATTTTGCCTAAACCTGAATGATACTAAAACCATAGCATTTGAAAAGTGGCATACAGAAATACTGCATTGCTTACTGTTTAAATATTGCGATGAAGATTCTGAATAACATGTATTATTCATCTGGATTCTGTCTGAACATCCTTTTGTTCAAAGCAAGCATGATTGTCTACTTGCGCACTTATTTCATGTGAAAAATCAACAGATCATGAAAAAATAATCACACTTTTTATTCGATTGACATCCCTACTATAAATATTTAATCAGTTAAAGGGCAAATGCACTCTATTTTTGGTATCTTCCTCTAATTCACAATCCTTGTGTAAGACAAGGACACGTTTTTAAATTTTTTATGCATTCTAAATCGTAAATAAACGTTAGTAATGGGAGCTTCTCTATTCCGTCCACCAAGCCTCCTAAATAACCGTCCAAAAACTGCCAACAATATTCCATTTCCATCTCGCGACCTGAATATTAACCAAGTAGTAACGATATTGTTGTTATGAGTGAAAACGCAGACGATCTATTTTAGCGACGCATTGGTCACTAGCTTATGCAGCTATATTGACATATTGAGCCGGTGATAGCCTCTAAAGTGATAAAAGTTCATTCTAGAGTATAAATCATTCCTCTCACCTAAATAGTAGAAGGATGTGGACATAAACCGAGAAGTTGGTCAAGTTTTACTTCCAACTTAGACCCGAAGATGAAGAGAGACACAAAAAGACGCTCGTTTGTGGTAACTATTTTAACCCTTTTGTGTGGATTATAATTAATTCTTTATCTAATCTGAAAGATATAAACATCCCATCAGTCAGCATCCCAGTGAGAGCAGACATTGAACAGTAAGTGATTGTTTTTCTATGTTCATCGTTTGTAATTCTTGTTCAGCACTTAGCAATATTGCTACATGATGCTATAGTGTTTCATCTTCTAAAACTTGTAGATCATCCTCCTTATATTCAGGCTCAAAAATATAAGGTTCTGGATCATTTGTCCCAAAGTAGTCTTTGTTGTCTCTCACAACGAATACCGTGAGTAGTAGGTTTGTTCTTGTTGAAGGGAAAAGTTGTGGTGAAATTAATGCAGCGCTATATGTTTAAATTACCGTATTTTTCGTACTATAAGTCACAGTTTTTTTCATAGTTTGGCCGGGGGTGCGACTTATACTCAGGAGCGACTTATGTGTGAAATTATTAACACAACACCGTAAAATATCAAATAATATTATTTAGCTCATTCACGTAAGAGACTAGACGTATAAGATTTCATGGGATTTAGCGATTAGGAGTGACAGATTGTTTGGTAAACGTATAGCATGTTCTATATGTTATAGTTATTTGAATGACTCTTACCATAATATGTTACGTTAACATACCAGGCACGTTCTCAGTTGGTTATTTATGCCTCATATAACGTACACTTATTCAGCCTGTTGTTCACTATTCTTTATTTATTTTAAATTGCCTTTCAAATGTCTATTCTTGGTGTTGGGTTTTATCAAATACATTCCCCCAAAAAATGCGACTTATACTCCAGTGCGACTTATATAGGTTTTTTTCCTTCTTAATTATGCATTTTTGGCCGGTGCGACTTATACTCCGGAGCGACTTATAGTCCGAAAAATACGGTAAGCAAAATACGTAAATAAAACATGTTATTATGAATATGCTGTTACTACATTACATATAAAATATATAAGACATTGATGGAGGTGTTTGGATGTTTTTAGAGCGCGGAATAGATCGACACCCATTGACTCCATTGTTAACTGACTTTTAAAAACATTTGTTTACGATCTAGAATGCATCTAGAATGTTCTTGTCTTACCTAGGAATTGGGAATTGTAAAATTTGAGTCGGGCTCAGGGCTTCGGCGGAGGTCAAAACACACCCGACTCAACGTGTAAATAAAAACTTCTCCCTATCGGCGTATTACGGATACGGCAACAGCAGAAGTCACACTGATTTGCAGGTGTGTAATTTGTTGTGAGTTTATGCACTGTGTTGGTTTTGTTGTTTGAACAAGGTGATGTTCATGCACGGTTCATTTTATGCACCAGTAAAAAAACATGGTAACACTTTAGTATGGGGAACATATTAACCATTAATTAGGTGCTTATTAACGTGCAAATTAGTAACATATTGGCTCTTAACTAGTCATTATTAAGTACTTATTAATGCCTTATTCTGCATGGCCTTATTATAACCCTAACCCTCTAACCCTGGCCCTAACCCTCTAACCCTCACCTAACCAAATAACTCTAAATTAAGTCTTTGTTACTTAGAATATGTTCCCCTAGTGTCCAAAAAAACTCTAAATTAAGTCTTTGTTACTTAGAATATGTTCCCCATACTAAAGTGTTACCAAAAACATACTTTTTACACAAACTTTGTCTTGAATTTGAAAAAAAAAAAACACATTTTATTTTTCACTAAAGAAGGGTTTGGTGAATGCGCATATGAAACTGGTGGGGTTCGGTACCTCCAACAAGGTTAAGAACCACTGCCTTAAAACCAGATATCTGCACTAAACTAGATAAATGTGTTGCTTACCTGACAGTGCCAGATGTGTTGCGTAGGACAGAGGCCGCAAAGCTCTGAGTCACACCAACCAAACTCGTCCCATCAACCTCAACGATCAGGTCGTTCACTTGGATCCTTCAAGGGTTAAATACAAAACAATATTTTTTTAAATCGAATTACTTTACACACCCCAGTTTAAAAGCAGCCCCGTTTTAGGTTCTAGAAATGAGTAGTATACTCCTACCAATCACCAATAGGCCACTATGAATGAACCCCAGTGGTATATCATTTATTTAGGCTTTAATATAATACAGAGTCGACATTTTTTCTGTGCTTTTGTGGGACTTTTAGTACATTCCTCCCTTGGCCATTGGTCAATAAAACATTGTCTAAAAATCAATATAGAGAGTATTATTCAAAAAGCAAGATAAGATGTGCCTTATTTGCACATACCGGCAGTCGTCTCAATATTACTGGTACAAAGCCATTTAAGTTGACATTTTGAGTGAAGTTGTTGATGTAAAGCTGACAAAATGGTTTGATTTGTAGTTCCAGTTAACCATTGTAGCAGGTCACGTACTGTAGAAGTGCCACATCACCAAAGGTTTCGCCGTGTTAGCAATAACGTCTGAGCTAATATTGTGTGACATTTAAGGACTTAGAAACACAAAAAAGCCAGAAAAGCCTTTTAGGCGAAACACAATTAAGCTTTTAGCCTGTGCTGACTAGACAAGCAAAACACGAGCATCTCCTGAGCAGAAAATTGCTTTTTCCCTTCAATTTGCTGAATAAACGACAGGAAACATCAGCCAAGAGATTAACTTGAAACCGAATAACAGCTGGAAGTAGTGTTATCACAATGCCAATATTTTAGTACTTTGATACTTTTCAAAATAAAGGGGAACACAACAAATAATTCATTATTGGCTTTATTTTTACAGAAAATCTTATTATGATACATTAAACATATGATTGTTACTGCAATCAAAGAACAATTTTGGCATTAAATAACTTATCTTTTTGTAGTAAGTAAGCAAACGGTTCCAAAAGCTCCTAATTTGGCTGCTGACGTATGCAGTAACATACAGTATTATATTGTCAAAATTAGGAGGGACGAGCAGTAGAAAATGGATTATTAATGTACTTGTTAATATATGTTTACTTTCTGTTTTAACATGTTCTATCTACACTTCTGTTCAAATGTAATACTCACTTATTCTTCTGTTTTTTAAATACTTTACATAATTTTTGGCTGATACGACAAATATGTGTACCGATCCGATACAAAGTAGTTACAGGATCATACTTTGGTCATAATTAAAGTTCTTCCGTGTCCAGAGACATATTTCATGAAATTATAAACAATTACAAATGACAAACGATTTTGTGATGATAAAAATATCGATGTAATCATTGTAGTATCGACTATGTACGGCTCTTGTACTTGGTATCACTGATGTTTGTATAGATCCACCCATTTGTTTAAATTGAGGAGCGCTAGCTATTGCATCCTCCTACGGTGTGTAGTGAAGCATGTTTAGCTATTCCTCGTCCTGCAGGGATGATACTTGTAAGACTCGTAGTATATTTCTGGCCATGGAGGAGGCGAGGATTAGTCATTTAGAAGTAGCTAAAACACTGTAGAACAGGGGTGTCCACAAACTACGCCCCACGGGAAGATTGAATTCTAAGTCTAACATTTATGATGCTGCTATTTTGTCACCATCAAGTGGACAAAATGGGTTTTCCTGGTCAATTACCTTTTATTATGCTACGAATGCGCAGCATTTATTTATATGACCCAATGCAAACAACCTTCCCTAGTCATGGTGCAAAAAAATAAATAATCCAACCAACCCAAAATGTCAACAGCCATGGTCACTGAACTTTGTGGACATTATTAAAATGTCATAACACCATAAAATAAATTACATCCATTACAAAGCATGATGGGAAAAATGCAAAACACTCCACAATTATCCATTGTTTGGCACATTTTAGCGGTTTGATAGTTCTGATTAGGGCTGCAACAACTAATCGATTAAATAGATTAAAATCGATTATAAAAATAGTTGGCGATTAATTTAGTCATCGATTCGTTGGATCTATGCTATGCGCAGAGGCAATTTTTTATTTTTATTTTTTATAAACCTTTATTTATAAACTGCAACATGTACAAACAGCTGAGAAACAATAATCAAAATACGAATGGTGCCAGTATGCTGGTTTTTTTCAATAAAATACTGGGAAGGATAGAAATGTAGTTTGTCTCTTTTATCCGATTATTAATCGATCAATCGAAGTAATAATCGACAGATTAATCGATTATCAAATCAATCGTTAGTTGCAGCCCTAGTTTTGATTGATTAAAAAACTTTAGAAAGGTCCTCACGGAAGTAAACAAGGTAAAAGTGAAACTTACACATACTCTTAATGTACAATTATATTAATTATATATCCATTATATTAATATGATTTGTACATTCTCTATATACTTTACATGCAGTCAGCTTTCGGCCCTCAACCAAATTTTGGACACCCCTGCTGTAGAGTCGTTAGCCGCTAGCTAGCTATGTTTTAAGGTGCTTCAGTGTTTATAACGTCACCTTTATCGTTAATTTTTAGGCCAAAATGCATCCATTCTCACTCTTCTGTCTCCACACTGTTTCTGCTTGCAAGTGCTCTGTGTGTGTGTTCACTCACATGCGCCTCGGCTCATATTACCAGCAATATCACCAAAAAAAAAAAAAACCCAATACTTTTCAAAGGAAGTTTAGTACCTTTTTTAATTCATTAGTACCGCAGTATCGTTTACAACCCTAGTGGGAAGTGCTGTTACATAATACAAGTGTAGGCAGTGTGGGTTTAATCCTCACTCAGGAATTGTGTGAATGTTTTTTTTGTTTTTTTTTATATGTGCCCTGTGCTGGACTGGTGACCAGGCCAGGGTGGAGCTGGGATAGGCTCCAGCCCCCATGAAACCGGATGCATTTACCTCTCATCTCGCTGTGCAGCTCCTCCCTCGGTGACGGTCTTAACAAAGATGCCCAGTTTCTCCAGACCCATGTCGGCTCCTGCACCCATGCCGATGATACTGATTCCCAGACCGTCGCTGTCTAAGAGACACGGGGGACAAACGTATGTCAATACAAGGACCGCCATTCAAAACAATAACCACAAAGTACTATTTGGTTTAAAATGAAAACAGTGATTTATTCTGTGTGGAAAACTAAGGCATCAAGGGTGGGTGCTAGTTTAAATCCACCACTCTCCAGGATTACACTATTCTAATGAGGCTAATCCCCACTAACTTTAATCCCATGATGCGATAATGGGGTTGTTAGCCAACAGATGATGTACGTACACTAAATGCAGCACTGTGTGTGTGTGTGTGTGTGTGTGTGTGTGTGTGTGTGGTTACATAAGAGGCCTGTCTGGAGTGACTCAGATGTGTGTGGATGTTCACCTTTCTCCAGCTCAACGGGAAACAGATCCAGCTTCTCCACTCTCTTCTCCAGCTCGTACTCGGCCGAGGCGGCCATGGGGTCCACGTCGTCGTTGCGCCGATCATAGTCTTCATTACAGTAGGTGGTGAATACCTACACATGGGGTCAGAGGCCAAGAGTAAAGATCGTGTCAACCTATAATTCTATAGCGGTACAAGACCTTTAAAGAAACGCCCTCCTGCTCATTTTAAAATGATACTGGATCCCAGTGTGGCTCCATAGCCCATGTGTCAAAGTCTATGGCCCCCGGGATGATATTAGATTAGTATTAGAACCGGCCCGCAGGTGCTGTTTTGCACGCACCAATACTCCATCAGTGTTGGCGCTAGGAATTTTCAAAATGGGGTCCCAGGGACCCCATCAAGTCATAAAAATGGGGTCCCACTTTTTTGTAACTGTTTTAAAAACAAATGATAAATGTATGCATTATCCTGTTATATATCACATTCTATATTGTGTTTTGGAAAAAGGTTGTCATAAACATTAATTAATTTTAAAAAATAATACAAAAGAAAACATATTTTTATGCATATGTAAATGTATTCAGTTATAAACATTCATTCACTTTCTTCTTTCCTTCATTGTTTAAAACTTTACCTCTGCCGGGTTTTTTTCTATATTTTTATTGTAATATTTTCAGAATGTGTTTGTTCTATTTTTGGCCAAAGTAAGACAAAGAAAACAATCTGAAGTTGTCTTTATTTTTTTGTTTTAATGCCATTATTTTAATAGTCCAGCCCGTGTGTGTACAGATTTTCCTCTATGCGGCCCCTGAGCTAAAATTAGTTTGACAACCCTGGTTTATTGTATAGTACGTTTATTAGGCATGGGCGATATGGTCTCAATCAGTGGTTCTTAACCATAGGGCCGGGGGCCCATTGTTGGGCCGCAAAAAAAAAAAGTTTCTCAACTGTGGTCCGTATGGGTCACAGCGGTACTCAGTTGTTATACTGCCACAAGTGGTGGAAGAGTGTAATGACAAATCTCAAACTCGTCTGGAGCTAAAGTCATGAAGAAGTGTCTTAAGCGCAGAAAATATGACTAAAGTGGTGAAGCTGTAGTTACATTTGTACTTTCATTTTATTGACAGATAAGTTCAGAAACATATTCCTTTAGTTTATTTTAACACAATTGTATGTAAATGTATTTGTCAGTTATTTGTAAGTCTTTTCTTATGCAGTATCATTGCAGGGTTTTCCGCAGCGCTTTGTTGTTAAGGCGGCCGCCTTAATGACAACATCCTTTTTGGTGATTTAACCCCCAATTCCAACCCTTGATGCTACATTAATCATTAGTAATGTAGCAGCCTAGTTTTGAATGGCAGGGTCCCTGCTATCACATGTTGATAAAAATATAACATTTACATAATAAAAATCAACAACAGGCTTCCCAAATGCTGTAATAAATTAAGCATGATGAGTTGAGCATATGTCAGCATGTGGCCCCACTTTTAATTCTTTTTTTCAAACGCTTATTGCAAACACTTATTTAAGGTAAGTCATTATTTTGACTTAATAAATATTGACTTACTATGCTCAATGGCAATATACGATATATATCTCGATTTTTTTTCCGTAAAGTAAAAACAAAACACAAAACAGTCCTAGTTACCTGAGATACTAAGTATGTCATTATTTTGACTTAGTAAATATTGACTTACTAAGACAAAATAATGACATACTTAGTAAATATTGACTTACTAAGACAAAATAATGACATACTTAGTATCTCAGGTAACTAGGACTGTTTTGTGTTTTGTTTTTACTTTACGGAGAAAAAAAATCGAGATATATATCGTATATTGCCATTGAGCATACGGAGCGGTAAACACAACCAAAAATTGTAGGCTTTTTCACGCAACGAAGCTGGTCTACTTCACCACAGTCTGTAGTCTATTGCCCCCCCCCTCCAGGCAGCGATGAGATGGAGACGTGATGGTGGCAACAGGCCAAATTACACTGTTCCTTACACCCACCAAGCACCTTCTCCGTCCGTCCGCCTGTCCCCTGGAGACACCACCTTAACTAACACATTTTCCGGGGGAAACACTGCATTGGTTCGTACCTTTTATTTTATTTAAAATCAGCCTGACCTACGCCTAAGGTTAATGTGATAAATAAATAATAATCTTTATCATTAACACATGGTTTCATGTCATTTCACGAGGTTGTAAACTGTAAGTAGGTAAGATATTTTTTATTGAATATGATTAAAATCAGAGGAAAAAATACTAATTTAGGGTCCCTCGAGAGTGGAAAAGTTGAGCCCCGAGGTCAAAAAGGTTAAAAACGCTTGGTTAAAACAGTGGTTCTTAAACTTTTTTTCACCAAGTTCCACCTCAGAAAACACTTGGCTCTCAAAGTACCACCATAATGACCAACATTAAAAACACAGCCTAAGTATTCATTAAAAACAAGGTATAGGTTTTTTTTAATCATTTTTAATATTTTCGCCCACTGTAACATTACGCAAAGTTTGAACAGTAACACTGTGCTTGAATATTTAATTAAGTGATTCTTTGGCGTACCACTAGATAAAGCCACAGTTTGAGAATCACTGGTCTGAAGTCTATATTGTGATATATATTGCAGCCTCCTGTGATAACAGCATATATTGTGATATATTTGGCATATACATTTTTTTTTTTTAAATAAAGAATTTCAAAAAGAGTTACAAAAGAATCTGGCTGCTGATGTATGCGGAAAACATATTGTGTCATTACCGGTCGTATTATTTTCTCAAAACTATTTTTAGTGTACTTATTTATTTACTGTTAATACATGTTTACTTTCTGTTCTAACATGCTCTACCTACACTTCTGTTAAAATGTAATAATAACATATTTTTATTTTGTTGTTTAGATACTTTACATTAGTTTTGGGCGATACTACAAATGTGGGTATTGATCCAATACCAAGTAGTTACAGGGGCAGTATTGGTCATAACAATGCTGATACTTAAAACGTCCAAGATCATTGAATGATTACATTTTTATCACAATTATAATAAGACAAAAATACAGGATTGCTGTGTAACAATATCAATTAAATATTAAAAATATTTCCTACATTTGGCTGATTTATATCCTTTGGTTTTTCCCCATGAGGACTTATTTTCTGAATTTGTAAAAATAACAAAAACGACAAAATATTTATGATAATAAAAAACATCGATCTTACCAATGTAGTATCAGGCATACTGATACTATACTTGGTATCGTTACTGACAATATTTGTACCGATCCGCCCACATTCAAGAGCTCCAGTTTGCGGTTAGCTTAGTGTAGGATGTGTAGCTATTCCTTGTCCGCCAGTGATAATGCTAGTTGTAAGAAACATGATTTATTTGGCGCCATGGATGCGAAGATTGCTGATTTAAAAGTCGCTTTGCACTGTGGAGGGACGTTAGTCGCTTGTTCCTGTCAAATTTGCGGGACACAGCGAGTACATGTCATCAACATGCATTACCACGATATGAAGATAATACTAAAAGCTCGCGTCGGCCAAATTTAAATAATCTATATCGTATATTGTGCTGCCATAATGTTTATTTTTATTTTTTTATACTCCATAAATTTCAAGTTTTGTTCACTAATAAGTCAATACAATAAAATATCAGTAATAAAAGAAGAAGTGGCACATTTGACACAGAGGAGTTCTGCATTGTGTATTATGAGTACAAATGTCTATCACACAGTGAGTGTACAACGTCCCAAACAAGAGTTTTAATGCAGGTTAGCGCAGGTAAAAATGAGGGATTATAAAATCCTTGCACCGATGCACACACTGTCACAAGATGACAGATGGGTCCAAGTGATACTGCACATGATCAGACATGACCGGGAGGCAGGTTGAACGCTGAATAATAAAAAAAAAAATGGCAGGGAAAATTAAAAAACACCCGAGGTCAACTTCAAAAACAGACATGTGGGCGGCATGCGGAGGAGGCAGATGAATAAGAGGAACGTGCAACTAGACCAGAACATGAACATGTTTACTGCTCTTGCACATGTAATTCCACAAAATAAAAATAGCTATATTTATACTATGCAGGTAAGCCATGTCTCAAAGCATAAAACAATAAATATTACCAAATATTGTACATGATTATTCTAAATGCTGTACATTGCACTTGAGGATCACATCCCTAGTTAGTGGGAATAAGTGGAGATAAAATCAAATGTTGCATATTTTGAAGCTTTTTGTTGTGCTTTTAGCTCATATTGCGCCTCTCAGAGGACAGGGAAGCAAAATTGGTTGCACAAATCAACATGCCTGAGAAGAGCTTATTGAATACAACCCCTTCTCCATGTCTCTATGTTCGCTTCCTGTTTTTTAACCTGCTAACACTTACAATAACTCATGTGTTTTTATAAGGCCTGTCAAAGTTAGCACGCTAAAACGTGAGATTATTCACAAAAATCCTTACATTAATCTTCTTGGTTTTTTTATTATTTATTATATTAATTATTTATTATAATTATTTATTCTAATATTGTGCTAGTTTCTATTTTATTTATTGCTATTGTTACTACTATTATTCACTCAATGTTATGTTTTTATTATTGTGTATATATATATATATATATATATATATATATATATATATATATATATATATATATATATATATATATATATATATATATACACATACACATACACACATACACACACACACACAGTATATTTATTTTTAACATATATTTTATAGTATCAGTATGTATCATACTATTTTTTTTTAGATGGCATTAGTTATTCTTCAGTGTGGACGCCTCAAAGGTGCCATTTCCTCAATCTTCAATGCCCTGCCATGTTTTGTTATTGTCAATAGTGCTGTGTGTACGTGTGTTTTATGTTCTTCTTTCTATTTTTTCTGTATAACACTTGTGTTGTCCCTTGCCGAAGTATAAAGAGAGTTGGATGAATAAAGTTTGATTGATTGATCACAGATTAATCACACAATTTCAGTGATCAAGTAAAGTAAGTGCAAAGATGAGTGAGGCGACTCGCCTAAAAAACAAAGCAGTCACCAAGATGTGCGCAAATAAATGACGTGAATTAGGTAAAACATTGAAAAATGTTGGCGTCCAAACATTGGGGTCTTTTTAAAAGATCATTTAAATCATGCTTAATCAAAACTGTAAAGTGGGTTTAATCTGATTTACAGCACCCTTTGGAAAAAAAAAAAAGAGGAACTTGAGAAAAAGAGAGGAGCATTTCTATCACCACAAAGTGCAGCCACGCAAACTCCAGAAGAACATTTTGAAAATCAAGACTACATTTCCAGTAATTGGGTGCATTTCTACACTGTATTTAGGGCCCGCAAGGCCCATTGTAATTTATCTTTAGATTTTCTCATCTACCAACCTCTTTTGGCTGTCTTGTTGACACTTACATGTCCCATGTAATGTACCACACAATTTTTTAGTTTTTCGTAGATAATTTACTAACATTATTACCATTCAAAATGTAATGTGAAAGTCTATAACATGCACGCAAAGAACTCAGACAACATTTCCTATTTGGCAACTCTATCCTGTAGCCACGCCCCCCTCAGGTACTTCCTGTGTTGTGATCTGTTTACATCCGTCACGTCAAAAATAAATAATTCTCGCTGGCTACTAATAAATACTCTAGAACAGGGGTGTTGAACTCATTTTAAATCGGGGGCCACATCACATGGAGAAAAATCTACTCCCAAGCGGGCTGAACTGGTAAAATCACTGCACGATAACCTAAAAATAAAGACAATTTCAGATTGTTTTCTTGGTTTAAAAACAGAACAAGCACATTTTGAAAATGTACAAATCATGTTTTGGTTTTTTTACACTTACGTGATGCGGTTAAAAGTATCAGGGTTTCAGCGCTTTGTTGTTAAGGCGGCCGCCTTAACAACAAAGAGCCACCGCCTAAACTAACGTCTTAACAAGCTGCTACGCTTCGTTCTGCCTCTGTCAGTACATCTCTGCAGCACCCAGCATTGTCCCACCCACAGAACCATCTGATTGGTTACACGCAGAGCGGTAACAGCCAATCAGCAGTGCGTATTCAGAGCACATGGAGTCAGTGCTCCTGCGGTGGGGTGAGCAGAAAGGTGTTTAGCAGGTAAGGATAAGGCAGCGGACTCTCCCCAAATTATAATAAACACCTCCCAGTCCCCTACAACTCAACTACTAGTAACATCACTATAAGCCCGTTGACGTTCTAGAAACATAAGCGGCAGCTCAGCTCGCTCGCAGTCCTTGAGGTGAAGGCTAATTAGCTTTTAGCGTAAAGTTAGCTCACTGTGCGGTGTGTGTGTCTGAGAGAAAGACAAGCATTATTGACCTACAGTTAACTAAGTTATTTCACTTGACCTTTTTCTGTGTTAATTGAGCTGTGTTGAAGCAGCAAAAAATGACATTATGTTAAATGAAGAGTTTCTGTCTCTGATAGTTGATATAATAATGTAACTGCATCATAAAACCTACATGAACTTCATGGAGTTCAGAGATGAATAGTCTCTCCTATTGCTATTGTACTATTTTTTCAGCTATAGTTACATCAATCATTAGTAATGTAGCAGCCTAGTTTTGAATGGCATGGTTCCTGCTATCACATGTTGAAAAACATTTTTACATTTACATAATAAAAATCAACTACAGGCTTCCCAAATGCTGTAATAAATTAAACATGATGATAGATAGATAGATAGTACTTTATTGATTCCTTCAGGAGAGTTCCCTCAAGAGTTGAGCACATGTCAGCATGTGGCCCCACTTTTAACTCTTTTTTTCAAACGCTTACTTGCCGTAAGTCATTAATATGACTTATTAAGTCATTAATTTGACTTAGTAAGTCATTATTTTGTAATATTTTTGACTTAGTAAATTACTAAGTCAAAATATTTACTTACTATGTCATAAAAATAATGATAAATGGGTTATACTTGTATAGCGCTTTTCTACCTTCAAGGTACTCAAAGCGCTTTGACAGTATTTCCACATTCACCCATTCACACACACATTCACATACTGATGGCGGGAGCTGCCATGCAAGGGGCTAACCAGCAGCCATCAGGAGCAAGGGTGAAGTGTCTTGCCCAAGGACACAACGGACGTGACTAGGATGGTGGAAGGTGGGGATTGAACCCCAGTAACCAGCAACCCTCCGATTGCTGGCCCGGCCACTCTACCAACTTCGCCACGCCGCCCCTGACATAGTATCTCAGGTAACTAGGACTGTTTAGTGTATTGTTTTTACTTTACGGAAAAAAATATTGAGATACACTACCGTTCAAAAGTTTGGGGTCACCCAAACAATTTTGTAGAATAGCCTTCATTTCTAAGAACAACAATAGACTGTCGAGTTTCAGATGAAAGCTTTCTTTTTCTGGCCATTTTGAGTGTTTAATTGACCCCACAAATGTGATGCTCCAGAAACTCAATCTGCTCAAAGGAAGGTCAGTTTTGTAGCTTCTGTAACGAGCTAAACTGTTTTCCGATGTGTGAACACGATTGCACAAGGGTTTTCTAATCATCAATTAGCCTTTTGAGTCAATGAGCAAACACATTGTACCATTAGAACACTGGAGTGATAGTTGCTGGAAATGGGCCTCTATACACCTATGTAGATATTGCACCAAAACCAGACATTTGCAGCTAGAATAGTCATTTACCACATTAGCAATGTATAGAGTGTATTTCTTTAAAGTTAAGACTAGTTTAAAGTTATCTTCATTGAAAAGTACAGTGCTTTTCCTTCAAAAATAAGGACATTTCGATGTGACCCCAAACTTTTGAACGGTAGTGTATATATATATATATATATATATATAGTATATCGGCATTCAGCATATGGAGCGGAAAACACAACCAAACGGAACGTAGATGAAGTACGCTCGCCTCAGCCGCAAGTACTCACTGTTCCTCTTGCTTAAACGCCGCACTGATTTCCAGGACCGGGAGACGACCAGGACGACCAAGCTCTGCAAAAATTGAAGGTTTCCTCATGCGATGAAGCCGGCCTACTTCACCACAGTCTGTAGTCCATTGCCCCCCCAGGCTGTGGTGGCAGCGATGAGCTGGAGACGTGATGGCGACAGGCCGAGTTACGCTGTTCCTTACACCCACCCACCCCCTTCCCCGTGGAGAGACACCACCTTAACTAACACATTTTCTGTGGGAAACACTGTATCTTTATTTGTTGTTATTTATACTTTCTGAATAAATTATGTGAAAATTTTCATCAGTCAACTCATTGGTGTTAATTTTCAATCTATCAAGATTTAAAAAATATATATGTATCAAAATCAAATTACAGGATGTTATTTATGTAGTTTGCTCATTTTCCTCGACTGGTGCACTAACATCATGTGTTTTTGTTTTTTTTAACATATGTAGCATAATCTACATAGATACAAAAAATTGCTATTGCGACATCTAGTTGACACATTTACAAAAGCAGTTTCTTTCATTCAAAAATTTCGGCTAATTTTCATACTTGGCAAACTCATCCCGCGGGCGGGATAAAACCAGTCCGCGAGCCCAGACATCCCTGCTCTAGAATAATGGTTTTCAAACCTTTTTCCACCAATCAGAAAACACTTGGCGCTCCAAGTACCACCATAATGACCAACACTAAAATACAACAGCGTAGTAGGCCTAAGAATTCATTGAAACCAAGGTTTTATTTAATAAATATATTTAATATTTTTGGCCACTGTAACATTACACAGTTTGACCAGTAACACTGTGTATGAATATAGGAAGAAAAAAACACTAATCACTTAATTAAATGATTATTCCTGAGTTACTGCTCTGGAACTACAACTGGTTCGGATTGTAATCATCCAAGTATCGCAGTGAAGTAGACAGTCGTCAACGTTGTGGCTTGGAGAGCGAACGCAGGTGACAGCAAGTAAGCTAGCTAGATAGTTAGCTAACAAGCGAGCTTGTTTCGGTGCTCCTGGTCGTATTAAGCAAGAGGAACAGTGAGTACCTGCGGCTGAGGCAAGCGTACTTCATCTACGTTCTGTCACCTGTATAATAACCAAGCTGTAGCAATATTGTTATTGTAAGAGCGAATACCGAGTAGTAACACATCGGCGTGCTGCGGTATTAGCCATAGACATCTTATAAGTAGACGCAGCATCGACCGCTACTGCCTACTGGCGCTGACGAGACGCGGGGCCGCCATCTTGGAGTGGTGATCCGCTCCACTCAGTGCAATTCATTTGGCAGGAGCAATGAACTGTCAGCGCATTTAATTCATTTTACCTCACTGAAAACCGCTGATTTTCACACATTTTTTTGTCACACGTGTAGCTATGATAAAGGACACATGTTTTGGCGTGTTTTATTATTCATAGTTTGCTTAACAGTAATAGAATATTATTATATGCTATAAGTGACCAGACGTCCGAGATCAAAACTGGGAATATAATCCCAGAGAAGGGGGAAAAAAAACGGTCAGCTATTTTTAAGTTGAAGAAACAATATGATTAGGTTATATAGACATGCGTATATCCTACATAAACAATGTATAAATACATTAAATATCTATATATTTTAGGGACCTATAGACTGTATCTCTGTTGCTGCAGCAGCAGAGAGATTATTCTGTCTTGACACTTTGTATTGATATCTTGTATTACATTCTTCCCTTAAATGATAATATTTACAGTGATTGTTTTATATGTATTTTTTATGTATTTCGCTTTGGATAAAAGCGTCTGCCAAATACTTAAACATAAACATATATAAACACCTGAAAGTCTTTATATCAGCTAAAACCACCAATCTGTTTCACTGGATTCAGAATAAAACCAGATTCTGTCTTTATTTTCATAATTTTTTTCAACTTTATGTAATTCAAGTATGACATTTTTAAATGTAATTAACTTCTTTGACAAGCAATTCTATTATGGTCATACTCTTGTTTGCTAGCCGCTACGATTTCAGTACTATTGAAGATCTTTGCTCCTTCTCAACTCTGTGGTAATATTATTTTCACAAAATACGACCAAGAGTACGTTAATGTTGAATCTTACTTGTGAAAAGTAATCCCACGATTCCTATTTCAAACAGTCCGCTCATTTGAGCAGGAAAACGCTGAACACCAGCCCGGCATCTTTGTTTTCTACCTGTCAACTGTCAGTTTAGGCTGGTCGCCGGCTCCTCAAGATTCTAGCGGGAACTCTCATTCAACCCTTTTTCGATTATGCATGCACCTCCTGGTACCCTAGCACCTCCAAAACCCTCAAATCTAGACTCCAAACATCCCAGAACAAGCTAGTCAGATTACTTCTAGACCTCCACCCCAGATCCCACCTCACTCCTACCCACTTCTCCAAAGTGGGCTGGCTCAGGGTGGAGGACAGAGTTAAACAACTTGCACTGAGCCTAGTCTATAAAATCCGCTACACCTCCCTGACACCGAAGTACATGTCAAACTACTTCCTTAACGTAAATGACCGCCATAACCACAACACCAGGGGGAGCTCCACTAACCACGTTAAACCCAGATTCCGATCTAACAAAGGTCTTAACTCATTCTCCTTCTATGCCACATCAATATGGGATGCACTCCCAACAGGTGTAAAAGAAAGGGCATCTCTATCCTCCTTCAAAACCGCACTAAAAGAACACCTACAGGCAACTTCAACCCTAAACTAACACCCTCCCCCTTCCACATCCCACCTCCCCGGATTGTAAATAATCAAATGTAAATAATCAAATGTAGATACTTATTCTTATGCTTTCTGATCTCTCTCTCTCTGTGTCCACTACTTGCTGTACATATCCTACCAAGTCAGTCCTACACTGTTTCAATGTCCATTTCTCTGATGATAAAATTGTTGATGACTGAAGTGTTGATATCAACCCAATTTAACCCCCCCTCCACATCCCACACCCCGGATTGTAAATAATGTAAATAATTCAATGTATATACTCTGATGATTATCTTGTGTGATGTCTGTATTGTGATGATAGTGTATATGTGTATATATATATATATATATATATATATATATATATATATATATATATATATATATATATATATATATATACATATGTATCAAGAATCAATTTAAGTGGACCCCGACTTAAACAAGTTGAAAAACTTATTCGGGTGTTACCATTTAGTGGTCAATTGTACGGAATACGTACTGTACTGTGCAATCTACTAATAAAAGTCTCAATCAATCAATCAATCAAATCACCACTTCAAGATGGCGGCTCAATTTCTCGCGTCACAACAGCCAATGCTGCGTCTACTTATAAAATGTCTATGGTATTAGCCGTAAATGCAAACTACGGCAAGAGATAAGCTAGCTTCTACGTCAGCACGAAACGCGTTTTAGTTTATAATACGCAGCACTGCGATAAGACACAAATATGTACTGGCTGAAAAACATGAACAATCATATTACAGTATCTGTAAAGTATTACTCCATGTCTTGTTTTTACACAGCTATCCAGACATGTACTGTAGTTGTACTGTGAACAATATTAAGAGTGACTCACTCGATGGACAGTTTTGGCCACTCTTTCGGCTCTTCGTGCTCGCTTCTATAAGCAGCAGTTCGTCGTCCGCATATTTAGTTTACAAAATGTGAGCTTGTAAATCCTCATTTGTCCAAAAATAGTCGTCTTCGTTGTCTGTTACCAAGTCTGCCATGATTAGAAAACACACTCGGGTTTGATTCCGTGAGTAGGAACAAATTTGTTGTGGGAAGTCGGAAGTGCGCTGCTATTGAAACGGAAATAAGTGCGGCAAATAATTAGTTCCGACTGTGCATAAAATGACCAAAATACGGTAAATATTGAACATATTACATATTGTTATGATCGTGTCATTTTACTACATTATATGTATACTTGCAGGGTATATATTAGATGGCTTTGAAGGCTACAACAGTGACTTGCAAGCGTTTTTTTTTTATCATCTTTTGATTGATTGATTGATTGAGACTTTTATTAGTAGGTTGCACAGTGAAGTACATATTCCGTACAATTGACCACTAAATGGTAACACCCGAATAAGTTTTTCAACTTGTTTAAGTCGGGGTCCACTTAAATTGATTCATGATACAGATATATACTATCATATATACTATCATCATAATACAGTCATCACACAAGATAATCACATTGAATTATTTATTTTAAAATCCTAAAATAAGACTTGTGTTCTTGTCTCTCATAATGATTGTGAACGATAGGCAAAATTCCCCAAAAAGTGCAGTTCCCCTTTAAAAAAAACACGCAGAAGTGATATTTTGACAAGAAAACAAATGTATAAAAACTAGAGATGTCCGATAATGTTTTTTTTGCCGATATCCCGATATTGTCCAACTCTTAATTACTGATACCGATATATACAGTCGTGGAATTAACACATTATTATGCCTAATTTTGTTGTGATACCCCGCTGGATGCATTAAACAATGTAACAAGGTTTTTCAAAATAAATCAACTCAAGTTATGGTAAAAAATGCCAACATGGCACTGCCATATTTATTATTGAAGTCACAAAGTGCATTATTTTTTTTAAACATGCCTCAAAACAGCAGCTTGGAATTTGGGACATGCTCTCCCTGAGAGAGCATTAGGAGGTTGAGGTGGGCGGGGTTGAGGTGGGGGGGTAGGGGGTAGCGGGGGGTGTATATTGTAGCGTCCCGGAAGAGTTAGTGCTGCAAGGGGTTCTGGGTATTTGTTCTGTTGTGTTTATGTTGTGTTACGGTGCGGATGTTCTCCCGAAATGTGTTTGTCATTCCTGTTTGGTGTGGGTTCACAGTGTGGTGCATATTTGTAACAGTGTTAAAGTTGTTTATACGGTCACCCTCAGTGTGACCTGTATGGCTGTTGATCAAGTATGCCTTGCATTCACTTGTGCGTGTGTGAAAAGCCGTAGATAGTCAGTGCCTTTAAGGTTTATTGGCGCTCTGTACTTCTCCCTACGTCCGTGTACACAACGGCGTTTTAATAAGTCATAAATTATACTTTTTGGAACCGATACCGATCATTATGAAACCGATACCGATAATTTCCGATATTACATTTTAAAGCATTTATAGGCCGAAAATATCGGCAGTCCGATATTATCGGACATCCCTTATAAAAACGCATATTTCCGCATTTTCACATGCCTTGATTAAAAAAAAAAACAATCACTAATTTTTATTTATTGAAAATGTAAAAAACATGTCTAATAAATAGATAGTTGGCAAAATAATAAATGCAGGAGTCAATGCTGGGGCTGTTTAGATTAGTAGACGATTCGACAATCAGATTCCGAGGAGTCTGATTGGACCTTCGACCTTGCAATTGAATTGACCCCACCTTATCCCTCCATGGGAGGGATGCAAGTTGAGGCCCACTGAAACAGCGAATGTGTCGGTAGGATGTTTTGATGAAAAAATGCTTGTCACAGCGCGCTTTGGGCGAGTCAAAGCCTGCCTCAGCCACGGTGGGACTCACTGGATATGGGACAGGTGTAGCTTCGACCAGTTTGAGGCTTCCCTCATTGCTGATGACGAAGCTTCATTGTCTTCTCGGCACTACGCCACAGTTGAAGCCGACCTCACCAAACCATCCCGTGTTTATTGGTTTATCTGAGTGTTGAAAAAGTGCAAATGAGGTCCGTTTTGTTCTCTTCAATGAAAAACTGTATTCGTCTTGTGTTTCTTTCATTAACTTTTGGGCGGGTCACATTACGTCCATGTGACGTTACTGACACCTAGTGACCAGTGTATTGTACTACATTTCGTCAAAATCTGTTAAAAAAAATACAACGCCGTAGTGTTTGCCCAAAAGCCTAAGCTAATCAGAATCAGATTTATTGGCCAAGTATGAATCAGATTCAACTATGAAAATCCTTAAGTCAAACAGAACTAGTAAATATTAGCAGCTGTGTCTCAACATGACTTTTGTCACAAGATTGACATTCACGTCAAGATCATTGTTAAGAAAAAATGACCGACAGGAAGGCGAGAAACACTTTTTATTTCAATAGACTTCCGCGCCGTACCTGCTGTCAAAACTCTAAAGGCCGACTGCACAGTTCCTGTCTTCACAATAAAAGCCCTGCTTCATCCTGCCTGCGCTAACAAAATAAGAGTCTCAGCAAGCTAGCGCTCACAAGCTAGCGAGCTACGGAGTTTGCCGTCAATATAGCTCTTGTAAAGTGTATAAAAAGGAGTATGAAAGCTGGACAAATACGATGCCAAAAACCAACCACTTTCATGTGGTATTGGACAGAAAGGAGGACTTTTTTTTCTCTTCCACTTGAAAATGTGGACATTATCATCACTACTGTCTGATTCCAATCAATGCAAGTCATCAGAATCAGGTAATACACCAACTTATATTCTTGTCTTCATGAAAGAAAGGAATCCATAAGTGGTAAACATGCTTGTATAAAAAAAATGTCTCTTTCATAAATAAATACCGTATTTTCCGGACCATAGGGCGCACCGGATTATAAGGCGCACTGTCGATGAATGGTCTATTTTTTTAAAATCTTTTTTCATATATTAGGCGCACCGGATTATAGGGTGGATTAAAGGGGTCATTTTTTATTAATTTTTTTCTAAATGTGTACAGCTTCACTAATGGACATTGGAGTGTTACTTTCAAAGGCAAAATTATTGCTAGAAACATAATTTCATATGGGACTTTACTGTATTATTTGTACAGTACATGTTCCAAAAAGAAAAAAGCATAAAACACCACCAGAATTAGAGATATTACAAGTCAAAGTGATGAAGCTTAGTGTTACGCTCATGACTTGGTGTAACTAAACATTACCCTATAAGATGAAGGCAATTGCATTTTATTGATATTTGAAATGTATTCAATGTTTATAAATGAATATTTAAATATACTAAATGTAAAAAAGGGAATAAATATTCAAAATAAGATCATTAAATGAAATCTAGTTTGGTTACGCCATCATGAGCGCAACACAAGGTTGTAAAAGTTTCAACTACAATTCTAAATAAGATGTCAAAAGCAAACTGAAATCAAATACACACAGCTTAAAGATTGATCAATACCTATTTAAATTTAGTAATACATAAATATGCTGATGTATCAAAATATAAAAGAAATATGCCTGAACAGAACGCTCATGATGGTTATACCAAAAAGTAACGCTATGAATCGCGTTTTCCAAGTTTTTGGGGCATTTTTATGCTATTTCCAAGCATCTCCTTTTTATCATCGTTGATTTTAAATGGTCAAACTAATGCATATAATATATGCATGCCCTATTAAACAAAAAAAAGGTCATATCTATTTTGATTGTTACATTTTGAAGTACATTTGTGCAGGTGGGTGCGAATGTACCCATTACCTGAGCTGTACACTAATGGAAAACACTTCCTTGTGGTCTACATAACATGTAATGGTGGTTCTTTGGTCAAAATGTTGCATAGTTGATGTTTTACAGATCATCTTCAAGCCGCTTTCTGACAGTCGCTTCCGGATACGCCATTTTGTGGGCGGTCTTATTTACGTGGCTCACCTTCGACAGCGTCTTTTCTCCGCCATCTTTGTTGTAGCGGTGTAGCGTGCAAGGACGGGAGTGGAAGAAGTGTCAAAAGATGGAGCTAACTGTTTTAATGACATTCAGACTTTACTTCAATCAATAACGGAGCAGCATCTCCTCATCCGAAAACAACAACACCGGAAATGTGTCCCGTGAAAAAACGTCCGACCAGAACGCTCTCATAACTAAAGTTCCTTGGGTGAATAATGTAAACTCACTACACCGGTATGTTTTAGCCCTTTCATGGCGAGTTTACTGACAGATGTAAACAAGAACTTTACACTACTTTATATTAGAAATGACAACAACTGAAGATGAATGTCCCATAACAGGAAGATAGAGAAAAAGAAGACGCACGCAATTTTTCAGGATATATGCAGATCCCAAATATACATCAGCAGGTACCAGAAGGTAAGACAAGTTGTTTTTTTTCATAATATTGCAAAACAAAACGCCAGATAATATGTCTTACCTTATACACACACCATAATAATATTCGCATGTTTAATGGGCCGACAATCCTTCAAGCGGTGCGGCTTCATAGCTTACCAAAGTCATACTAAAACATTTTCATAGATTTTTGAGCGCCGTGTGTAATGTTCTATATTTTTAATGTAACATTTAAAATGTTGGTGTTGTTTACTTGAGACCCATCATAGTGCAGTCTACACGTATCTCTTATGTTTGACTGCCATCTACTGGTCACACTTATCATGACACTATGTACCAAATAAAATAGCTTCGAGCTGGGTATGCTCAACCAAAATGATTCATTACATTAGGCGCACCGGGTTATAAGGCGCACTGTCGAGTTTTGAGGGGGAAAAAAGGATTTTAAGTGCGCCTTATAGTCCGGAAAATACGGTAAATATAAATTACCGTATTTTTCGGAGTATAAGTCGCACCTGCCGAAAATGCATAATAAAGAAGGAAAAAAACATATATAAGTCGCACTGGAGTATAAATCGCATGTTTTGGGGAAATTTATTTGATAAAACCCAACACCAAGAATATACATTTGAAAGGCAATTTAAAATAAATAAAGAATAGTGAACAACAGGCTGAATAAGTGTACGTTATATGAGGCATAAATAACCAACTGAGAACGTGCCTGGTATGTTAACGTAACATATTATGGTAAGAGTCATTCAAATAACTATAACATATAGAACATGCTATACGTTTACCAAACAATCTGTCACTCCTAATCGCTAAATCCCATGAAATCTTATACGTCTAGTCTCTTACGTGAATGAGCTAAATAATATTATTTGATATTTTACGCTAATGTGTTAATAATTTCACATATAAGTCGCTCCTGAGTTTAAGTCGCACTCCCGGCCAAACTATGAAAAAAACTGCGACTTATAGTCCGAAAAATACGGTACTTCAACATTTCTCGACCGATTCGAAAAATTCGACCACCAACCATTTCAACTCATTCAGAACATTCAAGTCTTTCTTCCATTTTCCCAAAAATTCCCGCTTTTCCCGAAATTACCAAATTTCCGTGAAATTCCCATTGAAATGAATGGGACATTTTCAAAGTTCCACAATCCCCACGTTTTTCATCCGATTTAAACTGTTCCAAGAGGTTGATCCCTTCGACTTGGTCAATTGAAAAGTAGCTCGCCTGCAGAAAAAGTGTGGCCACCCCAGGGATGAATAATAACTTCTTCTTGCAGAACCATATCCTAAAACTGTTTCTCAAACTGATTAGTAGTTGTTCTTTACTCAGTCCGTTCAATAACTTGACACATTTTTGTGTCCATATTTTCTGCTCCTTATGTCGTCTTATTCTAAGGGTGTAACGGTACACAAAAATTTCGGTTCGCGGTTCGGCTCATTTTTGGTACAGTAAGAAAACAACAAAAACAATTTTTTGGTTATTTATTTACCAAATTTGTAAACAATGGCTTTATCCTTTTAAGATTGCTTTAAAATAGCTGTGTGTGTGATGGATGTGAGCCACCACTAGGCTGATCAGTGCAACAGCAGGCAGTCATGAATGCTAAGCATAACAATAACATACATATACACACAGGATCCATTGCCAGGGTTAATGTGGTCAACATATATAAAAAACAAAACCTTTCTACATATAAAGTGTTTTTTTGATTGATTGATTGATTGAGACTTTTATTAGTAGATTGCACAGTACAGTACATATTGCGTACAATTGACCACTAAATGGTAACACTCGAATAACTTTTTCAACTTGTTAATCCATGTTAATCAACATTAAACTGCCTCAAGTTGTTGCTCGGATTAAATAAAATGACAAAACTTTTCTTCTACATATAAAAAGTGCAACATTAAACAGTTTCAAGTCAACTCAGCCTCAGATTAACTTTTCTTCACACCCCAGCCTTTAACCCTGGTGACTTTCACTCAATCTTCATGTTTTTTGTCAGAAAAATCAGTTTATCCACATTGTCTGCAGAAAGAGCAGACCTGCTTGCAGTTAAAATGTCTCCAGCTGTGGAAAATACCCTTTCACTGGGCATGGAGCTAGCAGGTATGGTGAGGTAGTGCCTGGCTAACTTGGCAGTAAGAGGATATATGGGCTCATTGTTCTTCCACCATAGAAGTGGGTCAAAATCGAGTTTTTAATGCAATATGGTCTTAAATCTGCAGCTATAAAAACACCAACGGCATTTGTTATTGCTTTAGCCCTGCCTGACTCGCCGAGGAGAGGCTGCTTGAATGCGGTGTTTACAAGACGCTCGTTTTTCTCTTCGTTGAAGCGATGTTATCCATTGTTGTATCGCACCGCGAAGCCGAAGTGTTCCCAAACGGGAGATCTTTACGAGGCAGGAGGGTCTTCCAGCTCTGGCTTTTACATGTTGTCGTAGCCCGGTCCCTGCTAGCATGCCGTGTGTTGTGCCTCGGTGTGCATTGTTTACACAACGTGCGGTGCGCTACTTAATATGTCCGTGTGGAAACTCGTTCGGTACACCTCCGAACCGAACCGAAACCCCCGTACCGAAACGGTTCAATACAAATACACGTACCGTTACACCCTTATCTTATTCCTTTTCCTGTTTGTCACTAAAACCATAGAGATGACTTTGATTGTTCTTTCGTTGCTCTGAATGATCCTTCCATTGATCTTCCCTTCTGTGTTTCAGATAACTCCTTCATCATTACATCCCTGGTTTCCAAGACTCCTGGAACTCTTCCTCCAGGACGGTAGATTCTCTTTGCTTGCAAGGCTTTCCGTTACGAGGAAATCTGCTCTTGTTGTCAGTTTGGCTTCATATCCAGCTTCTTTAGCATCAGACCATGTCTTTGTCGCCATGTCATGTGTTTCTTGCTGCCGTGGCTGTAGGGGTAGCCAGGGAGCAAATGCAGTTTAGCGTCAACATGCTCTCAATATGCTCCCCGAAAGACCATCTCTATGATCACATGGCTCCCTCTGTCTGGTAGATATGCTAAAATGTTTTGTTTGCGCGACAGACACTGAAACAGACACAGCCAAAGGCAGTACGTGTGGGCGGCGCTGAGTTATTTACATTACTCCTGATACAGTACTTTTAGAAAAACACAAACAGGGTTCGAGAGTAGGATTGTTAAAGTGCTTCCTGTTGTCACATTTCCTTCCTGTTGAGTAACTTTATAGCTGTGTGAATATGTGTGTGCCCTCCCAGGTGAACACATTCATGAAGTCACACACCCAAACATCAAGAAACAACAGGTAGAACAGCAACTGCACAAAATGGCACAAATAGGCAGAGCACAACTACTATGCTTACAAACGCTGATATGTATGAAGCAAAAACCAAAACAACGGAAACATCGACATGCCCAAACAAGTACAGCGTAGAAATGTATCGCGCCATCTTGTCTCCCCTGTCAGATGCCAGTGCCTGTCCTCACACCTGACAGTCCGCATCACTAAATTAGAAGTATTTACTTTGTGTAAAAAGAGAACTTATTCCACCACGACAAGTTAAAGCAGGGGTGCCCACACTTTTTCAGCAGGCGAGCTACTCTTTAAATGACCAAGTCGAGGTCATCTACCTCATATATATATATATACACACACCCACACACATATATATATATGTATATATATATATATATATATATATGTATATATATATATATATATATATATATATATATATATATATATATATATATATATATATATATATATATATATATATATATATATATATATATATATATATATATATATATGTGTGTGTGTATATATATACAGTATACTGTATATATATGTATATGTATATATATATATGCAGTATACTGTATATATATATATATGTGTATATATATATATATATATACACACATACATGTATATATATATATATATATATATATATACACACATATATATACATATGTATATATATATCTGTATATATACATATATATATATATAAATATATACACACATATATATACATATACTGTATATATATATATATAAATATATACACACATATATATATACATATACTGTATATATATATATATATATATATATATATATATATATATATATATATATATATATATATATATATATAAATATATACACACATATATATATACATATACTATATATATATATATACATATACTATATATATATATATATATATATATATATATATATATATATATATATATATATATATAAATATATACACACATATATATATACATATACTGTGTATATATATATATATATATATATATATATATATATATATATATATATATATATATATATATATATATATATATATATATACATATTTATATATATATATATATATATATATACAGTATACATATTTATATATATATATATATATATATATATATATATATATATATATATATATATATATATATATATATATATATATATATATATATATATATATATATATATATATATATATATATTCCGGACTATAAGCCGCTACTTTTTTGCTACACTTTGAACCCTGCGGCTTTTAAAACGGTGCAGCTAATGACTGGATTTTTCTTCGCTAACAGCTATAATGTTTTGTGTTCAACAAATAGTTTTCATTAAACACAAGCCGATACACTGAAAAGGTTTGTTATCGTTTTTTGTGCTGTGGCGCTGTCTTTTGGACGAGTTCGCTCACTGCAGGTGCAGCGGGGCGAACGTACTTCCTTCTGTTTAGTGCTTTCAAACGGAAGTACAAGCCCCGTTCCGTCGTTTAGTCGTCCGTAGCGTTGCCACTCGTATAGTTTCTTCATTCATCACTCCAAGCAATGTTTGTAAGTTTTACAATACAACTAACACAGTTCATACTTAACTAAACGGTCACGTTTGATCGTGTTTTTATGCATTTTTTTACGTGCTGTCGTAATGTAATCAAGCTAGCGTCGTTAGCAAATATGCTAACACTTTTACAAGTGTCTATGTTAGAATGAATAACTTACAAAGGCATTCTTTTTGTATTGTTTCAGTTTCACAAATTCCTCAGTAAAGTCACCAAAACATCACCGTGGAGTTATTGAGTCTGTTTAGCTGACATTGGCTTCTGTTTTGTTTGAACCACCATTTTACTGCCGTGCTACAGACACTGTTTGGAAACAATTAAAGGCCTACTGAAAGCCACTACTACCGACCACACAGTCTGATAGTTATATATCAATGATGAAATCTTAACATTGCAACACATGCCAATACGACCGGGTTAACTTATGAAGTGCAATTTTAAATTTCCCGCAAAACTTCCGGTTGAAAACGTCTATGTATGATGACGTATGATCAAACGTTGAAACGGAAGTATTCGGACACATTGTATCCAATACAAAAAGCTCGGTTTTCATCGCAAAATTCCACAGTATTCTGGACATCTGTGTTGGTGAATCTTTTGCAATTTGTTTAATGAACAATGAAGACTGCAAAGAAGAAAGTTGTAGGTGGGATCGGTGTATTAGCGGCTGGCTGTAGCAACACAACCAGGAGGACTTTGACTTGGATAGCAGACGCGCTATCCGACGCTAGCCGCCGACCGCCTCGATGATCGGGTGAAGTTCTTCATCGCTCCGTCGATCGCTGGAACGCAGGTGAGCATGGGTGTTGATGAGCAGATGAGGGCTGGCTGGTGTAGGTGGAAAGCTAATGTTTTTAGCATAGCTCTGTAAGGTCCCGTTGCTAAGTTAGCTTCAATGGCGTCATTAGCAACAGCATTGTTAAGCTTCGCCAGGCTGGAAAGCATTAACCGTGTAGTTACAGGTCCATGGTTTAATAGTATTGTTGATTTTCTGTCTATCCTTCCAGTCAGGGATTTATTTATTTTGTTTCTATCTGCAGTTAAGCCCGATGCTATCACATTAGCTCCGTAGCTAAAGTGCTTCGCCTATGTATTGTCGTGGAGATAAAAGTCACTGTGAATGTCCATTTCGCGTTCTCGACTCTCATTTTCAAGAGGATATACTTTCCGAGGTGGTTTAAAATACAAATCCGTGATCCACAATAGAAAAAGGAGAGAGTGTGGAATCCAATGAGCCAGCTTGTACCTAAGTTACGGTCAGAGCGAAAAAAGATGCGTCCTGCACTGCACTCTAGTCCTTCACTCTCACGTTCCTCATCCACGAAACTGTTTAATGTTGCACTTTTTATACGTAGAAGAAAAGTTTTGTCATTTTATTTAATCTGAGCAACAACTTGAGGCAGTTTAATGTTGATTAACGTGGGCAGAAAGCCATTGTTTACAAATTTGGTAAATAAATAACCAAAAATTTTTTATTTTGTTGTTTTCTTACTGTACCGAAAATGAACCGAACCGTGACCTCTAAACCGAGGTACGTACCGGACCGAAATTTTTGTGTACCGTTACACCCCTATTCAATACGTTCATGTTTTTTGACAGCACTCCACAGGTCCGAGTGTTTTTTGTTTAGGATAGCAGAGCTAAATGGTCACATCAGTACAAAATGTGTTAGTTTACGTCAATAGGGCTTCAAGCCCTGACAATGGCAGCCCTGTTGCATATCTTTTTCACTGCTTAACTGTGATCGTTGTGACTATTCTATGCTCAAGGACAGTTGTCTCTTTTAAACATAAAATAGGATGTACATAAAAAGACGCGACTATTTTCAATGAATCATGTGACATCTTTAGAAGTGTAACCGCTTTCCGCTATAGCATTGCATGTGTGAGTCTACGTGAGTTTGTTTTCAACTCAGAACAAACACACCCAGCCACATTCCAACTGCTTCTCTCAGACTCACAGGGGTAACCTTGTTCACTATTCGGCACACGTAAACACGAGTGTGTCGGAGTTGAAGGCCCATGCAGGAAAGTACTCCTTTAGGGAGTTCTCGCACGGGTTCTGGTCCGTGGTCATTATTATTTCACGCTGGGCTTATTAATAAATGAGAAATGACTTAGAATTTTTAGATATATAGCAGGACTTTTTTCAGCCTGACTCAGGGTTGTCCAAACTTTTTGACATGGGGGCCGCATTGGGCTAAAAAATAATATGGTCAAGGTCTGAAAGCCGACTGCATGCAAAGTAACTATAAATGTCACAGGTGTCAAACTCAAGGCCCGGGGGCCATTTTATTTGGCCCTCGAAAGCCTGGAAACAATATGTATCAATAAAGTACTATAACTTTTCTTACTAAATGTATTATTTCTTTCTATTTTGGGAGAAAAAAAACACATGTACTCCATTGTATTATTAGGTCCATCAGTGTTAAATATTATAAACTTATCACTTTCCTCCGGCACTGTTCCCCTAGCATTCAAAAAAGCGGTTATTCATCCTCTGCTCAAAAGACCTAACCTCGATCCTGACCTCATGGTAAACTACCGACCGGTCTCCCACCTTCCGTTTATTTCCAAAATTCTCGAAAAAACTGTTGCACAGCAGCTAAATGAACACTTAGTGACTAACAATCTCTGTGAACCTTTTCAATCCGGTTTCAGGGCAAATCACTCTACGGAGACAGCCCTCGCAAAAATGACTAATGATCTATTGCTAACGATGGATTCTGATGCGTCATCTATGTTGCTGCTTCTTGATCTTAGCGCCGCTTTCGATACCGTCGATCATAATATTTTATTAGAGCGTATCAAAACACGTATTGGTATGTCAGACTTAGCCTTGTCTTGGTTTAACTCTTATCTTACTGACAGGATGCAGTGCGTCTCCCATAACAATGTGACCTCGGACTATGTCAAGGTAACGTGCGGAGTTCCCCAGGGTTCGGTTCTTGGCCCTGCACTCTTTAGTATTTACATGCTGCCGCTGGGTGACATCATACGCAAGTACGGTGTTAGCTTTCACTGTTATGCTGATGACACTCAACTCTACATGCCCCTAAAGCTGACCAACACGCCGGACTGTAGTCAGCTGGAGGCGTGTCTTAATGAAATTAAACAATGGATGTCCGCTAACTTTTTGCAACTCAACGCTAAGAAAACGGAAATGCTGATTATCGGTCCTGCTAGACACCGACATCTATTTAATAATACCACCTTAACATTTGACAACCAAACAATTAAACAAGGAGACTCGGTAAAGAATCTGGGTATTATCTTCGACCCAACTCTCTCGTTTGAGTCACACATTAAGAGTGTTACTAAAACGGCCTTCTTTCATCTCCGTAATATCGCTAAAATTCGTTCCATCTTGTCCACTAGCGACGCTGAGATCATTATTCATGCGTTCGTTACGTCTCGTCTCGATTACTGTAACGTATTATTTTCGGGCCTCCCTATGTCTAGCATTAAAAGATTACAGTTGGTACAAAATGCGGCTGCAAGGCTTTTGACAAAAACAAGAAAGTTTGATCATATTACGCCTATACTGGCTCACTTGCACTGGCTTCCTGTGCACTTAAGATGCGACTTTAAGGTTTTACTACTTACGTATAAAATATTACACGGTTTAGCTCCAGCCTATCTCGCCGATTGTATTGTACCATATGTCCCGACAAGAAATCTGCGTTCAAAGAACTCCGGCTTATTAGTGATTCCCAGAGCCAAAAAAAAGTCTGCGGGCTATAGAGCGTTTTCTATTCGGGCTCCAGTACTCTGGAATGCCCTCCCGGTAACAGTTAGAGATGCTACCTCAGTAGAAGCATTTAAGTCCCATCTTAAAACTCATTTGTATAATCTAGCCTTTAAATAGACCCCCCCTTTTTTAGACCAGTTGATCTGCCGTTTCTTTTCTTCTCTCCTCTTCTCCCCTGTCCCTTGCGAGGGGGAGTTGCATAGGTCCGGTGGCCATGGATGAAGTGCTGGCTGTCCAGAGCCGGGACCCCGGGTGGACCACTAGCCTGTGCATCGGTTGGGGACATCTCTGCGCTGCTGACCCGTCTCCGCTCGGGATGGTTTCCTGTTGGCCCCGCTGTGGACTGGACTCCCGCTGATGTGTTGGATCCACTGTGGACTGGACTTTCACAATGTTATGTCAGACCCACTCGACATCCGTTGCTTTCGGTCTCCCCTAGAGGGGGGGGGTTACCCACATATGTGGTCCTCTCCAAGGTTTCTCATAGTCATTCACCGACGTCCCACTGGGGTGAGTTTTTCCTTGCCCGTATGTGGGCTCTGTACCGAGGATGTCGTTGTGGCTTGTACAGCCCTTTGAGACACTTGTGATTTAGGGCTATATAAATAAACATTGATTGATTGATTGATTGATGTATCCGCAAATTATGTTAACTTAACTAGTGTCTAATTATGCTAAAACATATTATCAAACATTCAAAGTTTTCAAACCATTTTTTAAATAGAAATAAATACTAATAATAATGAATTCAAAGCAAGTTATCCATCAATGTGCAATGTAAAAGTAGCAATAGATTCAATGGTAAAATCGTAAAATGTACTGTGGTTTTTACAGCATTTTTCTCTAAATGAAAAAAAACAGTACTTTTTTACTGTAATAAACTGTGGTGCCGTTTTGGCATTTACAGTAACACACTGAAAAATCTACAGTTGTTGATTTGTGGTATAAAAACAAAAAACTAATTGGCAGCTCAGGTGCAAACATTTTACTGTAAAATTGCAGTTTTTTGTATTTACAGTTAAAAAAACAAATGTAAATTTGACAGTAAAATTCAACTGAGCTGCCTTTTTTTACCATAAAAACAGCAGTACTGTTTTTCCATTTACAGAAATATACACTAAATATTGAAGTGAAATTATTGCAACTTACCATATTTTTTTTACATTTTAGTTATAAAAACATCTATTAATAAAATCCATTAAAAAATTGTGTAATAATAGTATTCACAGTTAGAAGCTACCCTCTGTGGCCAAACATAACTGCGATGTGGCCCTCAGTGAAAACGACTGACAGCTCTGATATATGTGTACATATTATAAATATTTATTAGATATATAATTAATATGACTGGATATTAACAGTATGTGAAAATTCGACTCCTACCTTTTTTATTTCGGTGACGACCTCCTTAACATTTTGTAATCAATCAGAAATATCCAGCAGCTAAAATGCACCAAACATTGATAAGTGTGTTGAGTGTTTTGCATTTTTCCTATCATACTTTGTAATAGATTTAAATGGTGTAATTTTGAGTTTTTATGGTGAATGTACAGTTTTTATAATATCCACAAAGTTCAGTGACCATGTCTGTTGACGTTTTGTGTTGGTTGGATTTAAAAAATATTTTTTGCACCATGACTAGGAAAGGTTGTTTGCATTAGGTCGTACAAATAAATGCTGCACATTATTATACTCTGAGCATAATTAAATATAATTGACCTGAAAAACTCACGTAGTCCATGAGATGGCGACAAAGATCAGCTAAAATGCACCAAACATGGATACGTGTGTAAAGTGTTTTGCATTTTTCCTATCATACTTTGTAATGGATGGGTGTAGTTTTGAGTTTTTATGGTGAATGGACAGGTTTTGTGATATCCACAAAGTTCAGTGACCATGTCTGTTGACATTTTGTGTTGGTTGGATTTAAAAAATATGTTTGCACCATGACTAGGGAAGGTTGTTTGCATTAGGTTGTATAAGTAAATGCTGCATATTATTATACTACAAGTGGCAAAAAGACTGAGAAAGTTGAGGAATGCTCATCAAACACTTATTTGGAACATCCCACAGGTGAACAGACTAATTGGGAACAAGTGGGTGCCATGATTGGGTATAAAAGCAGCTTCCATGAAATGCTCAGTCATTCACAAACAAGGATGGGGCGAGGGTCACCACTTTGTGAACACATGTGTGAACAAATTGTGGAACAGTTTAAGGACAACATTTCTCAACCAGCTATTGCAAGGAATTTAGGGATTTCACCATCTACGGTCCGTAATATCATCAAAAGGTTCAGAGAATCTGGAGAAATCACTGCACGTAACATTGAATGCCTGTGACCTTCGATCCCTCAGGCGGTACTGCATCAAAAAGCGACATCAGTGAGTAAAGGATATCACCACATGGGCTCAGGAACACTTCAGAAAACTACTGTCAGTAACTACAGTTCGTCGCTACATCCGTAAGTGCAAGTTAAAACTCTACTATGCAAAGCGAAAGCCATTTATCAACAACACCCAGAAACGCAGCCGGCTTGGCTGGGCCCGAGCTTAACCAAGATGGACTAATGCAAAGTGGAAAAGTGTTCTGTGGTCTGACAAGTCCACATCTCAAATTGTTTTTGGAAACTGTGGACGTTGTGTCCTCTGGACCAAAGAGGAAAATAACTATCCGGATTGTTCTAGGCGCAAAGTTGAAAAGCCAGCATCTGTGATGGTGTGGGGGTGTATTAGTGCCCAAGGCATGGGTAACTTACACATCTGTGAAGGCACCATTAATGCTGAAAGGTACACACAGGTTTTGGAGCAACATATGTTGCCATCTCAGCAACGTCTTTTTCATGGACGCCCCTGCTTATTTCAGGAAGACCATGCCAAGCCACATTCTGCACGTGTTACAACAGCGTGGCTTCGTAGTAAAAGAGTGCCGGTACTAGACTGGCCTGCCTGTAGTCCGACCTGTCTCCCATTGAAAATGTGTGGCGCATTATGAAGCCTAAAATACCACAACGGCAACCCCGGACTGTTGAACAACTTAAGCTGTACATCAAGCAAAATTGGGAAAGAATTCCACCCGAAAAGCTTCAAAAATTGGTCTCCTCAGTTCCCAAACGTTTACTGAGTGTTGTTAAAAGGAAAGGCCATGTAACACAGTGGTAAAAATGCCCGTGTGCCAACTTTTTTGCAATGTGTTGCTGCCATTAATATCTAATTTAATGATTATTTGCAAAAAAAAATTAAGTTTCTCAGTTCGAACATTAAATATCTTGTCTTTGCAGTCTATTCAATTGAATATAAGTTGAAAAGGATTTGCAAATCATTGTATTCTGTTTTTATTTACCATTTACACAACGTGCCAACTTCACTGGTTTTGGGTTTTGTATGTACTCTTCATTATCTCATTATTCTACTTAGGGACCAGAGGGATTCAAAGAGAGTCAAGCAAAATGGAAGAATACATGCTGACTTAGGTAAAATACAAATATTTTGAGGTCACCTTGAGAGGACATGTGCAGCAACATCTGGTCACTGGATGAGTTAAACTCAACATTTAGGTTCATTTAGTCCTTCTGTTATGACTGCAAAGTGATAGCCTAGCCATGAGGCAATTCCTGAAGGAATTGCGTGTGAATGCTCCAATGCTGAAGTTGAACTGAAACGCTGACAGAATGTAGTATGAATGTAAGAATAGTTTGAATGTTGAAATGGTTTGAATGTTGAAGAGTTTGAATTTCTGGGATTGGTTTGGAACTTGGAGAAGTGTTAGTTGGATGAGTGGAATGTGTTGATGTTGGAAGGGTTTAAATAGGTTGAAAAATGTGCGAATTGTGGAAGTTTAAAAAATTGACAATTCATTTTGAATAGGGAAAATGTCCCTGAAAACTGTGAATTCTTGGAAATCTAGGAATTTTTTCAAATTGTTGAAGGAGTGCACACAATTTTGAACAGGCTGAATATTTCGGAGTTGGAACATTTTCAATCGGATGAAAAATGTGGGAATTGTGGAACTTTGAAAAATGTCCCATTCATTTCAATGGGAATTTCATGAAAATTTGGTAATTTCGGAAAAAGCAGGAATTTTTGGGAAAATGGGAGAAAGACTTAAATGAGTTGAAATGGTTGGTGTTGGAATTTTTCGAATCGGTCGAGAAATGTTGAAGTACCGTATTTTTCGGACTATAAGTCGCAGTTTTTTTCATAGTTTAGACTTATACTCAGGAGCGACTTATGTGTGAAATTATTAACACTTTACCCTAAAACAGTCATTTTCAACCAGTGTGCCGCGGCACACTAGTGTGCCGTGAGAGATCGTCAGGTGTGCCGTGAGAAATTATTTAATATCTCCTAATTAACCATTGTCGGGTGTCCGTGCTATAATAAAGTGTGGCAGATAATGTAATACTCATCTATTTCACTAGGTGGCAGCAGAGGGCGATAAATACCTGTAAAGACAATCGAGTTAGCGCTGCGCATCACGTGACAGTGACAGTTTGGGATCGCAGCAAGAGGAGGCGAGCAAGTGACAGTGATGGAGAAGTTTTTGAGAAGGGAAAATGCGAATGGCGAACAGGGTCCTGGACAAAATTCTGACCCAGATGAAGGCTCTAGTATGGGTGGTCTACGAAATAAAAAAAGACGGTGAGCTCGAGGCAATAAAGCGAAAGCTATCTTTCATTTGGATTGACTTTCACCGGGGATGCGACAGCACCGACTCCGCAGTGCTTGGTGTGTGGTGAGAAGCTATCCAATAGCGCCATGGTGCCAAGCAAGCTTAAACGCCATCTCCAAACGAAACACCCTGATGGACTATTTTGTACGCTTACGTACAAACAATGAGAAACAGGCAACTTTTCTGAGAAAAACCACAAAGGTAAACAAGAGAGCCCTCAAAGCTTGCTACCTTGTTGTTGAACTCGTAGCTAAATCAAAAAAGTCCCACACTGTGGCAGAAACATTAATACTGCGAGCTTGTAAAGCCATTGTAATAGTAGTGAGTATAAATACATTTAGAAAACTATATTATTAACTATATGTATTATATACTGTGTTAGAGTGTCATTTTGGTTGGTGGTGTGCCGCAGGATTTTGTAAATGTAAAAAGTGTGCCGCGGCTTAAAAAAGGTTGAAAATCACTGCCCTAAAATATCAAATAATATTATTTAGCTCATTCACGTAAGAGACTAGACGTATAAGATTTCATGGGATTTAGCGATTAGGAGTGACAGATTGTTTGGTAAACGTATAGCATGTTCTATATGTTATAGTTATTTGAATGACTCTTACCATAATATGTTACGTTAACATACCAGGCACGTTCTCAGTTGGTTATTTATGCCTCATATAACGTACACTTATTCAGCCTGTTGTTCACTATTCTTTATTTATTTTAAATTGCCTTTCAAATGTCTATTCTTGGTGTTGGCTTTTATGAAATACATTTCCCCAAAAAATGCGACTTATACTCCAGTGCGACTTATATGTTTTTTTCCTTCTTTATTATGCATTTTCGGCCGGTGCGACTTATACTCCGGAGCGGTAGTAACATTTTTAATTGAGAAATGGTATTAAGGAATTCCAGGGATTTCGGGAAAACCGGGAATTTTTCCAGTAAAAAAAAAAAAAACTTTGTTTTTTTGTCCTGATTAAGAGGAATGTTTGGACGGTGGAAACGGTTAAAGGCCTACTGAAACCCACTACTACCGACCACGCAGTCTGATAGTTTATATATCAATGATGAAATCTTAACATTATAACACATGCCAATACGGCCGGGTTAACTTATAAAGTGACATTTTAAATTTGCCGCTAAACTTCCGGTTCGAAACGCCTCTGAGGATGACGTATGCGTGTGACGTAGCCCGGCGAACACGGGTATGCCTTCCACATTGAAGCCGATACGAAAAAGCTCTGTTTTCATTTCATAATTCCACAGTATTCTGGACATCTGTGTTCGTGAATCTGTTTCAATCATGTTCATTGCATTATGGAGAAGGAAGCCAAGCAAGCAAAGAAGAAAGTTGTCGGTGCGAAATGGACGTATTTTTCGAACGTAGTCAGCCACAACAGTACACAGCCGGCGCTTCTTTGTTTACATTCCCGAAAGATGCAGTCAAGATAGAAGAACTCGGATAACAGAGACTCTAACCAGGAGGACTTTTGATTTGGATACACAGACGCCTGTAGAGAACTGGGACAACACAGACTCTTACCAGGATTACTTTGATTTGGATGACAAAGACGCAGACGTGCTACTGTGAGTATGCAGCTTTGGCTTTTTTTTGCGTATGTACGTAACTTTTTTTAAATATATAAGCTTTATGAACCTTGGGTTAGGTGAACAGTCGTTTGGGCTGAGTGATTGTGTGTGTTGATCATGTGTTTGAATTGTATTGGCGTGTTCTATGGAGCTAGGAGCTAGCAGAGGAGCTAGGAGCTAGCATAACACGTACCGTACCGTACGTGCGCGTCACGTACGTAACTTTTTAAAAATATATAAGCTTTATGAACCTTGGGTTAGGTGAACGGTCTTTTGGGCTGAGTGATTGTGTGTGTTGATCAGGTGTTTGAATTGTATTGGCGTGTTCTATGGAGCTAGGAGCTAGCAGAGGAGCTAGGAGCTAGCATAAAAAACACGCAGGTGTTATTATGCAGGATTAATTTGTGGCATATTAAATATAAGCCTGGTTGTGTTGTGGCTAATAGAGTATATATATGTCTTGTGTTTATTTACTGTTGTAGTCATTCCCAGCTGAATATCAGGTACCGTGAGTATGCAGCCTTGGCTGCTAAACATTCGATAACTTGACCGTATGTGCGCGTCACGTACGTAACTTTTTAAAAATATATAAGCTTTATGAACCTTGGGTTAGGTAAACGGTCTTTTGGGCTGAGTGATTGTGTGTGTTGATCAGGTGTTTGAATTGTATTGGCGTGTTCTATGGAGCTAGGAGCTAGCAGAGGAGCTAGGAGCTAGCATAACAAACACGCAGGTGTTTTTATGCAGGATTAATTTGTGGCATATTAAATATAAGCCTGGTTGTGTTGTGGCTAATAGAGTATATATATGTCTTGTGTTTATTTACTGTTGTAGTCATTCCCAGCTGAATATCAGGTCACCCCCGGCTCTCACAGCATCTTCCCTATCTGAATAGCTTCAACTCCCCACTAGTCCTTCACTTGCACTTTACTCATCCACAAATCTTTCATCCTCGCTCAAATTAATGGGGAAATTGTCGCTTTCTCGGTCCGAATCTCTCTCACTTCATGCGGCCATCATTGTAAACAATAGGGAACTTTGCGTATATGTTCAACTGACTACGTCACGCTACTTCCGGTAGGTGCAAGCCTTTTTTTTATCAGATACCAAAAGTTGCAATCTTTATCGTCGTTGTTCTATACTAAATCCTTTCAGCAAAAATATGGCAATATCGCGAAATGATCAAGTATGACACATAGAATAGATCTGCTATCCCCGTTTAAATAAAAAAAATTCATTTCAGTAGGCCTTTAAAGTGGGTTGAAAAATGTGGAAGGCTTAGTCCCCAGAAAACAGGGTTTGGAAAAAAAGGGAATTCCTGGAATTTTTTGGAGTTTGGAAAAATGATAGTTTGAATATCCACGATGAGTGGAATATTTTAAAGCTTGAATGGTTTGAATCGGTTGAAAATGTTGAAATGGTAGAAGTTTGAAAAATGGCCAATTCATTTTGAATGGGAATTTCTCAAGGGAAAGCCCGCGATTCCCGAATAGGCTGAACAGTGCTTTGGAGCATTCACACAATAACATAGTATTATAATAGTATAATGGATATATAATTAATAACTATTATAATTGGTTAAGACTATTTGAAAATTCGACCCCTACCTTGTTTACTTCCGTGATGACCTCCTTAAATTCTTAAATCAGTAATATGAAGCAGCTAAACTGCGGCAAACATGGATAGGTGTGGAGAGAGTGTTCTGCATTGTTCCCATTGTCCCTTGTAATAGATTAGTTGTTCTAAATTTTTATGCTGATTGGACGTGTTTTTTTATTAACAATATCCACAAAGTTCAATGAGCAAGATGTGTTATGTGTAACTTTTTGTGTTGGTTATAATATTTTTTTATGCACCATGACAAGGGAAGGGTGTTTGGATTGGGTCATATAGGTAAATACTGTGCACACATTCACATCGCTGTGCAATTAATGGCCACTGACTTGAGTTACTTTCCGCAGCGAGCAGATGACGACAAAATGGAAGCGTTCAGGCTGCTGACTATTTATATATTATGTTAAAACATTGTGCCTGCTTATTTGACTCGGGCTAGATTGAAGACGCCGGTGGGCTGTAGTTTGGACACCCCGATGTTTTTTTGGACAGCGACATTGTTTCTCATATATTCATTTAGTTGTCGTGGCCCGCCACGAATTAGAGATGTCCGATAAATGCTTTAAAATGTAATATCGGAAATTATCGGTATCGGTTTCAAAAAGTAAAATGTATGACTTTTTAAAACGCCGCTGTGTACACGGACGTAGGGTGAAGTACAGAGCGTCAAAAAACCTTAAAGGCACTGTCTTTGCGTGCCGGCCCGGTCACATAATATTTACGGCTTTTCACACACACAAGTGAATGCAAGGCATACTTGATCAACAGCCATACAGGTCACACTGAGGGTGTCCGTATAAACAACTTTAACACTGTTACAAATATGCGCCACACTGTGAACCCACACCAAACAAGAATGACAAACACATTTCGTGGAGAACATCACAACATAAACACAACAGACCAAATACCCAGAACCCCTTGCAGCACTAACTCTTCCGGGACGCTACAATATACACCTTGTTGTCTGTTTCTACGTCATCTGCGGGAGCACCGAGAGGCTCTGCTGTGAGCTCCACAGGACTACGCCCCCGCGCTTGCCGCACAGACCGCGCCCACGCATCGCCGCAGCCGGAGACAATCTGCTATCAGCGCACCTGGGTCTAATCAGACAAGCAGCATAAGGACCAGTGGACCCAAGGATCCTTGCGGGAACTTAGTTTCTCAATGGTGTACCTACCCTCCGTCGCCCTGAAAGTGAGCTGTGCGTCTCACTTCTCCCTGGATCTCCCTCTGGACTCTGACGCCTCTCTCTGCCCCACGGACCTCACGCGAATCTCGGATCCCTTCTGCGTTGCCCTCTTTGGTTTTTGTCTGCTTCCTCATTCAACATTTACGGTAACACTCAACAGCTAATCTACACACATACGCGCTTGGATTTTGTCACACACCATTCTATAGTTTATTAGTATTGTTTATTATTATTATATATATATATTTTAACTATATATATAGAATAGCATAGAATAGAGGTTTATTGTCATTATTACAGTGAACAGGTTCAAAGAACAACGAAATTGGAGCAGATCCCCTAAATAATTTAGTAATATAAATAGTAAAAAAAGATTTAAAAAAAGAAGATATGTATCTATATATATGTATATATCCACACACATGCACATATCCATACATATGCATATATATACATATACACATATAACATTATTGCACATTATAGTCCGAAAAAATAAAAAGACATGACACATGAGGACATGACGGACACATTGTGCTCACTCAGGGCCTGTTTAATGCTACTATGGCTCTTGGGTAAAAACAGTTTTTTAGCTATTTGTGCTCGCTTTTAGCACCCTATAGCGTCTGCCCGAGGGTAGCAGTTCTAGGTGGCAGTGCCCGGGGTGGGATGGGTCTTTCAGGATGCTCTGTGCTTTCCTGAGACAGTGTATATATAATAAATCATTGAACATTACTTCCCCCTGATGTCTGTTGCCGTCATCTCCCTTCGTCATCTCCCTTAGTCAAACGCAACACACACCCCCGCTACTCCCTACCGCCCCAACCCCGCCCACCTCAACCTCCTCATGCTCTCTCAGGGAGAGTATGTCCCAAATTCCAAGCTGCTGTTTTGAGGCATGTTAAAAAAAATAATGCACTTTGTGACTTTAATAATAAAAATATGGCAGTGCCATGTTGGCATTTTTTTCCATAATTAGAGTTGATTTATTTTGGAAAACCTTGTTACATTGTTTAATGCATCCAGCGGGGCATCACAACAAAATTAGGCATATTAATGTGTTAATTCCACGACTGTATATATCGGTATCGGTTGATATCGATATCGTTAATTAAGAGTTGGACAATATCGGAATATCGGATATCGGCAAAAAAGCCATTATCGGACATCCCTACCACAAATAGATTTGGTAATACCGCACTCATAAAGGCATAACACTTCTGGTCTGACAGAAAATAGGAAGACCACAGAGAGAAAAAGGAATTAACATTGCCAATTTAGCGACTTTGTGGCTATATTTGGCGAGTAATCAAACCCCTGAAGATTAGTTCTTTTCACGATTTATGCTCACTTTTTGCAAATGTTTAATCGCATTATTATGTAAATTTGATGATTACATCATACCACAAGTAGATTGTAGTCCTGTGGAAAACAGTTGTAATATGGCAAATTAGCTACTTACAGTAAAGCCTATTGACTAGGGGTGTAACGGTACGTGTATTTGTATTGAACCGTTTCGGTACGGGGGTTCCGGTTCGGTTCGGAGGTGTACCGAACGAGTTTCCACACGGACATATTAAGTAGCGTAACGTACGTTGTGTAAACCAGTGATTTTCAACCTTTTTTAAGCCGCGGCACACTTTTTACATTTACAAAATCCTGCGGCACACCACCAACCAAAATGACACTCTAACACAGTATATAATACATATAGTTAATAATATGGTTTTCTAAATGTATTTATACTCACTACTATTACAATGGCTTTACAAGCTCGCAGTATTAATGTTTCTGCCACAGTGTGGGACTTTTTTGATTTAGCTACGAGTTCAACAACAAGGTAGCAAGCTTTGAGGGCTCTCTTGTTTACCTTTGTGGTTTTTCTCAGAAAAGTTGCCTGTTTCTCATTGTTTGTACGTAAGCGTACAAAATAGTCCATCGGGGTGTTTCGTTTGGAGATGGCGTTTAAGCTTGCTTGGCACCATGGCGCTATTGGATAGCTTCTCACCACACACCAAGCACTGCGGAGTCGGTGCTGTCGCATCCCCGGTGAAAGTCAATCCAAATGAAAGATAGCTTTCGCTTTATTGCCTCGAGCTCACCGTCTTTTTTTATTTTGTAGACCACCCATACTAGAGCCTTCATCTGGGTCAGAATTTTGTCCAGGACCCTGTTCGCCATTCACATTTTCCCTTCTCAAAAACTTCTCCATCACTGTCACTTGCTCGCCTCCTCTTGCTGCGATCCCAAACTGTCACTGTCACGTGATGCGCAGCGCTAACTCGATTGTCTTTACAGGTATTTATCGCCCTCTGCTGCCACCTACTGAAATAGATGAGTATTACATTATCTGCCGCACTTTATTATAGCACGGACACCCGACAATGGTTAATTAGGAGATATTAAATAATTTCTCACGGCACACCTGACGATCTCTCACGGCACACTAGTGTGCCGCGGCACACTGGTTGAAAATGACTGGTGTAAACAATGCACACCGAGGCACAACACACGGCATGCTAGCAGCTAACGGGCCACGATAGACTGACAATACGTCCTCTTTTCACCGGACATGTCCTCTATTGCGGAGCTGTCAGGGCGGAGTTTCTTAAATGCCTCGAATGTCCGGCATTTTGAGTTAGGGTTGTGTGTATTTTCAATGTACGTTCAGGGTTAAGAAGGGGTTAAAAACAAAACAAATTGTGCACGCAGCAGCATTTGTGAGGGAGGGGCAGAGACAGAGAGAGAGAGAGAGTTATGATAAATGCGCATGCGTCGCCAGGCTCTGCTTTTTATCCATAGATTTATCAGATTTAATTGTTCATTATCTATAGCAGGCGTGTCAAAAGTGTGCCCCGGAGGCCATTTGCGGCCCACAGCTAATGTTTTAAAGGCCCACGGCACATTCTAAAAATACTATTAAAATAAACAAAAACATAACAAAAGTGAAATAAAAAAGCTTAAAGGTTAAATGTAATTTAGAAGAAGTTGCAATGTTGACTAATAAAACAAAGCTGTTTTTTTTTCTTTCAAACTGTCATTGCTCAAAACATAATATTGAATCAAAATTAATGTTATTATGAATTATTGACCTATCCAAAGTTCCGATTACTTCACATCAAATATTCCACTAAGAAAAATATTTTTGGTGGAAGATTTAGCAAATTTGGTAAATAAATAACCCCAAAATGTATATTTTGTTGTTTTCTTACTGTACCGAAAATGAACCGAATCGTGACCTCTAAACCGAGGTACGTACCGAACCGAAATTTGTGTGTACAGTTACACCCCTACTATTGACTGCTGCACGTTTTCATAGTAACACCAAGAGACAAGGACCTGTAGTTGTAAAGGTCAAGGCAAACCGGCAGTCAAAAATCAACCACATACTGTATGTAATAACATGTCTTACAAGCTATCATTACCCTTTAAACGCCATATTGCTTGCTCAGTTTTGCACGGGAGGCCATTAAAAAAAGGCGGACGCCCATCAGCTGCTTTCGCAAGCTGTGCTGGAACTTCAACTGCCACAAAGAGGGCAAAAACCCAAGCAAAAACGTCAGTGGTTTATATGTTTTAAGGTTACACAAATGGTAAGAAGTCTCCTTTGACATGACTGAAAGCCACATGCGTTAGATGCCTGCTCGTGGTCATCAACCACCTGCGTGAGAACATGGTTAAGGAGAGATGAGCGATCCATCAAATCATCACCGTCCAGTCGCGCTTTTACTTTCTTAACAAAAAACATACGGCTCGAAAGCATTTACCGAAACACCAAGAAAGTTCATTCTTCTTTAATTCTAGTCATCTCGTTCGAGCCCAATCGACAGTATTCAGTCACTTTTAATGAGGAAGTATGACGTCGGCGTGTGCGCCATTGCACGTTGAGGCTTGTTTCACAATGCAGTAAGTCAGCTGCATATGAGTGTGTGTGAGACGATCCTGACGTCAATGAGCCTCTACGATACTCCAGACTAGGGTTGTCCCGATAACAATATTTTGGTACCAGTACCAAAATGTATTTCGATACTTTTTTAAATAGAGGTTACCACAACAAAAATTGCATTATTGGCTTTATTTTAACAAGGAAGGTAAATTAAACATATGTTTCTTATTGCAATCGAAGAACAATTTTGCCCTTAAATAAAATAGTGAACATACGAGACAACTTGTCTTTTAGTAGTAAGTAAACAAACAGACTCCTAATTAGTCTGCTAACGTATGCAGTAGGGCTGCAACTAACGATTATTTTGATAATCGATTAATCTGTCGATTATTACTTTGATTAATCGATTAATAATCGGATAAAAGAGACAAACTACATTTCTATCCTATCCAGTATTTTATTGAAAAAAAAACAGCATACTGGCACCATACTTATTTTGATTATTGTTTCTCAGCTGTTTGTAAATGTTGCAGTTTATAAATAGGTTTATTAAAAAAAACAAAAAAAAAACATTTTTTTAAATAAAAAATAAAAATAAAAAAACTCTGCGCATAGCATAGATCCAACGAATCGATGACTAAATTAATCGGCAACTATTTTAATAATCAATTTTAATCTATTTAATCGATTAGATGTTGCAGCCCTAGTATGCAGTATCATATTGTGTCATTTATCATTCTATTATTTTGTCAAAATTATAAAGGACAAGCTGTAAAAATTGATTATTAATCCACTTGTTCATTTACTGTTAATATCTGCTTATTTACAGTTTCAACATGTTCTATCTACACTTCTGTTCAAATGTAATAATCACTTATTCTTCTGTTGTTTGATACTTTACATTAGTTTTGGATGATACCACAAATTTAGGTATCGATCCAATACCAAGTAGTTACAGGATCATACATTGGTCATATTCAAAGTCCTCATGTGTCCAGGGACATATTTAAGTTAAGTTAAAAGTTAAAGTACCAATGATTGTCACCCACACACTAGGTGTGGTGAAATTTGTCCTCTGCATTTGACCCATCCCCTTGATCACCCCCTGGGAGGTGAGGGGAGCAGTGGGCAGCAGCGGTGCCGCGCCCGGGAATCATTTTTGGTGATTTAACCCCCAATTCCAACCCTTGATGCTGAGTGCCATTTCCTAAGTTTATAAACATAATATGAATTTTTTGACGATAAAAAATATTGATGTAATCATAGTAGTATCGACTAGATACGCTATTGTACTTGGTATCATTACAGTGGATGTCAGGTGTAGATTCACCCATGGCATTTGTTTACATTCAGGCGCGCTAGCTTTTGTTAGCGGTGACGCCGGTATCCTCCTACGGTGTGTAGTGAAGCATGTTTAGCTATCCCTCGTCCTGCAGGGATGATACTTGTAAGAAACTTACTTTATTTGTCACCATGGAGACAAGGATTAGTGATTTAGAAGTAGCAACAACACTGCCGACTACTGATGGATGTTTGCTGCTAACTAGTTAGCCATGTCTTAAAGCACCTCTTCCTGAGGGTGTTTCAGTGTTATAACTTCACCTTTATCTTTAGTTTTTAGGCCAAAATGCTCCCTTTTTTGTTTCCACACCGTGTCTGCTTGTAAGTACTCCGTGATTGTGCGCTGCCGAACATGCTCCTCTGCTCATAAATCCAGCAATGTCATGATGTGATGACGCGCCGTCATGCCCGTTAAAAAAAATAAATAAATTGGGAACCAGTTATTTTCAAACAGAGTATAGTACCGTTTTTGATTCATTAGTACCGCGATACTATACTAGTACCGGTATACCGTACAACCCTACTCCAGGGGCACTCACTTAAATCTATTTGAATATTTCGAAACACGCGGTTGATTGGTTTGGGTCTCACCTCTATGGCAGAGAACAGTGTGTCAAGGTTTACAAAGGAAAGTCTTCCTTTTTTTAATAATGAAATGGGAGTACCCCAAGGGTCAATACTGGGTCCACTTTTATTTGGCCTTTTTATAAATGACTTGCCTTTGTGTACCCCAGCAACCAGATGTTAATTGTATGCAGGCGACTGTACACACCAGCCGAGTCACATGGCAAGGCTGCAGAGGTTCAAACAAGATGCCTTGAGGATGTAAAATAATCACCTGACAACTTGCAGAATAACTGTCTATATGTGCTTTCAGTTTGAAAACAGAGTGTTTGCAAAACAGGTTAGTGGATTTTAACACCTCGGGATAATCCGACCCACAACTTAAAGGCCTACTGAAAGCCACTACTACCGACCACGCAGTCTGATAGTTTAAATATCAATGATGAAATCTTAACATTGCAACACATGCCAATACGGCCGGGTTAACTTATAAAGTACAATTTTAAATTTCCCACGAAACTTCCGGTTGAAAACGTCTATGTATGATGACGTATGCGCATGACGTCAATGGTTGAAACGGAAGTATTCGGACCCCATTGGATCCAATACAAAAAGCTCTGTTTTCATCGCAAAATTCCACAGTATTCTGGACATCTGTGTTGGTGAATCTTTTGCAATTTGTTTAATGAACAATGGAGACTGCAAAGAAGAAAGCTGTAGGTGGGATCGGTGTATTAGCGGCGGTTTACAGCAACACAACCAGGAGGACTTTGAGATGGATAGCAGACGCGCTATCCGACGCTAGCCGCCAACCGCATTTATGATCGGGTGAAGTCCTTCGTCGATCGCTGGAACGCAGGTGAGCACGGGTATTGATGAGCAGACGAGGGCTGGCGTAGGTGGAGCGCTAATGTTTTTATCATAGCTCTGACGAGGTCCCGTAGCTAAGTTAGCTTCAATGGCGTCGTTAGCAACAGCATTGTTAATCTTCGTCAGGCTGGAAAGCATTAACCGTGTAGTTACATGTCCATGGTTTAATTGTATTGTTGAATTTCTGTCTATCCTGCCAGTCAGGGGTTTATTTCTTTTGTTTCTATCTGCATTTAAGCCCGATGCTATCACGTTAGCTCCGTAGCTAAAGAGCTTCGCCGATGTATTGTCGTGGAGATAAAAGTCACTGTGAATGTCCATTTTGCGTTCTCGACTCTCATTTTCAAGAGGATATAGTATCCGAGGTGGTTTAAAATACAAATCTGTGATCCACAATAGAAAAAGGAGAGTGTGTGGAATCCAATGAACCCTTGTACCTAAGTTACGGTCAGAGCGAAAAAAGATACGTCCTGCACTGCACGCTAGTCCTTCACTCTGACGTTCCTCATCCACAAATCTTTCACCCTCGCTCAAATTAATGGGGTAATCGTCGCTTTCTCGGTCCGAATCGCTCTCGCTGCATTGTAAACAATGGGGAAATGTGAGGAGCCTTTCAACCTGTGACATCACGCTACTTCCGGTACAGGCAAGGCTTTTTTTATCAGCGACCAAAACTTTATCGTTGATGTTCTCTACTAAATCCTTTCAGCAAAAATATGGCAATATCGCGAAATGATCAAGTATGACACATAGAATGGATCTGCTATCCCCGTTTAAATAAAAAAAATTCATTTCAGTAGGCCTTTGAATTAGAAAAGCACATTAGGGTAGACTCAAAAGTAGCATATAGTAACCTCAATTGTTTGTTATAAGCTATACGAGACATTTCATACCCATCCAAGCAGCTGCGACGTTCATGCATGCCATCATTTTCTCTCATATTTCCTATTGTGCAACAACTTCACCCTCTACAGTCAGACCCATGACATCTGTTTGCAACCAGGCCCTGAAAGTAATGGACAAAAAGCCCATCCGCTGGCATCACTGCATACAAAAAAATGCATTTTATTACATTTTGAGGGTTTTATTAATTTCTGTTTCTTGAAGCTTATTTTGAAATGTTTACATGGTGTAGCACCAGAGCCTCCCTGTAGGTAAATTAAAGAACAAAACAGAAAATATCACTGCAAAGAACTACTACTTCTGGACATTCTGCCTTCATGGGCTGTCAACTATAGAATATATTTCCAAAAGAAATCATAACAACTAGAGATAAATGCTTTAAAATGTAATATCGGAAATTATCGGTATCGGTTTCAAAATTATCGGTATCTGTTTCAAAAAGTAAAATTTATGACTTTTTAAAACGCCGCTGTGTACACGGACGTAGGGAGAAGTACAGAGTGCCAATAAACCTTAAAGGCACTGCCTTTGCGTGCCGGCCCAGTCACATAATGTCTACGGCTTTTCACACACACAAGTGAATGCAATCCATACTTGGTCAACAGCCATACAGGTCACACTGAGGGTGGAAGTATAAACAACTTTAACACTGTTACAAATATGCGCCACACTGTGAACCCACACCAAACAAGAATGACAAACACATTTCAGGAGAACATCCGCACCGTAACACAACATAAACACAACAGAACAAATACCCAGAACCCCTTGCAGCACTAACTCTTCCGGGACGCTACAATATACACCCCCCGCTATCCCTCCCCCAACCTCCTCTTGCTCTCTCAGGGAGAACATGTCCCAAATTCCATTTGAGGCATGTTAAAAAAAATAATGCACTTTGTGACTTCAATAATAAATATGGCAGTGCCATGTTGGCATTTTTTTCCATAACTTGAGTTGATTTATTTTGGAAAACCTTGTTGTATTGTTTAATGCATCCAGTGCGGCATCACAACAAAAGTAGGCATAATAATGTGTTCATTCCACGACTGTATATATCCGTATCGGTTGATATCGGTATCGGTAATTAAGAGTTGGACAATATCGGAATATCGGATATCGGCAAAAAAGCCATTATTGGACATCTCTAATAATAACCTCAGATATAAATCTGTTCACAACAAAGGTTAACTGTTATGTTAGCTAAAGGAAAAGCAAAGCTCTACTAAACTCGTTCCTGGTTGTACTTGTTTTTAAGGCCTCTCTTTGTATCGTATTTTACTGTGTGGTATTTTACTATATTGATTGATTGTATGGTGTGTTAGAGTACCGTATTTTTCAGACCATAGGGCGCACCGGAATATAAGGCGCACTGCCGATTTGTTTTGACACTCCTATTAGTTATGTTCTAATATGCCAAACATCAACAATTACACAAATTAATTGTTAAACATTTAAGCCTAGGGCGGAGTTCGGCAACCTGCTTTAGCGCCGCCCTAGTGGCTCCCTGGAGTTTTTTCAAAGATGTATGAAAATGGAAAAAGATGGTGGAAAAAAGATATTTTTTGTTTTAATATGGTTTCTGTAGAAGGACAAACATGACAAAAACATTGTTAGAAATCCCACTGTTTTTATCAAACATGCTTCACCAATGAGAGTATTTGGCGAGCGTCGTTTTGTCCTACTAATTTCGGCGGTCCTTGAACTCGCCGTAGTTTGTTTACATGTACAGCTTTCTCCGACGCTGCCACAGAAAGACGTGTTTTTTTATGCCACTCCTTCTTTGTCGCATTTTGTTCACCAAACATTTTATGCTGTGCGTGAATGCACAAACATGAGCTTTGTTGATGTTATTGACTTGTTGGAGTGCTAATCAGGCATATTTGGCCAGTGCATGACTGCGAGCTAATCGATACTAACATGCTATTTAGGCTAGCTGTATGTACATATTGTATCATTATGCCTCTTTTGTAGTTACACTACCGTTCAAAAGTTTGGGGTCACCCAAACAATTTTGTGGAATAGCCTTCATTTCTAAGAACAAGAATAGACTGTCGAGTTTCAGATGAAAGTTCTCTTTTTCCGGCCATTTTGAGCGTTTAATTGACCCCACAAATGTGATGCTCCAGAAACTCAATCTGCTTAAAGGAAGGTCAGTTTTGTAGCTTCTGTAACAAGCTAAACTGTTTTCAGATGTGTGAACATGATTGCACAAGGGTTTTCTAATCATCAATTAGCCTTCTGAGCCAATGAGCAAACACATTGTACCATTAGAACACTGGAGTGATAGTTGCTGGAAATGGGCCTCTATACACCTATGTAGATATTGCACCAAAAACCAGACATTTGCAGCTAGAATAGTCATTTACCACATTAGCAATGTATAGAGTGTATTTCTTTAAAGTTAAGACTAGTTTCAAGTTATCTTCATTGAAAAGTACAGTGCTTTTCCTTCAAAAATAAGGACATTTCAATGTGACCCCAAACTTTTGAACGGTAGTGTATATTTGAGCTCATTTAATTTCCTCTACTTATGTCCTCTGTGTATTGAATTATATTTTCATGTCTCATGACACATTATCTGTATGTAATATTGGCTGTATTTCTGATAGTTGTTTGTGTGCCATGTTGTTCCAGACCACAGCAAACGTTACCCATATAAGGCGCACTGCCTATGAGCGGGTCTATTTTCATACAAAAGCCGCACCGAATATAAAGGTGCATAAAAGGGTAATATCATTTTTTTTCTTTTTACATAGATCATGTTTTACAGACCATCTTTAAGCCGGTTCCTACCCGTCTGTTCAGGATGCGCCGTTTTGTAGGCGATCTAATTTACGTGGCTCCAACTTAACAGCGTCTTCTCCCCGCCAGCTTTGTTGTACTGGTAGATTGTAGCGCTTCCTCAGCGAGTCTACTGACAAATAGTAGTTACAGCTGTACACTACTGTGTATTAGAAATGCCAACAGTGGAGGATTAAAGCCCCACAACAAGAGGATAGAGAAAAAGAAGGAGCTTATTGACTCAACGTGCGCTAGAATGGCGAGAGTTATGAAGATCCCAAATACACAACAGCAGGAACCAACAGGTAAGAAAAGTTGGCTTTGCATAATAGATCAAAACACCAGATAACCATTTTGGGGTCCTTCTACACCAAGGGCGTCAAACTCATTTTCATTGTGGGCGGGCCACATCGCAGATAGCAAAGTCCATGGAGGGCCGCTTCATGATAATACTACACAGTTTCCTTTTTTTAAAAATTATTATTATTATTGCCGATTACCAACAAACTAATGGAAAACCTGCTTTGGAATCAAAAGTCAAAGTGACAACTTAATGTCAACTAATGTAGAATTTTCATAAGAAAAAGGTTTTGAATGACACAAAGGCAACAAATACAGTACGAACGGGATTGAGAAAGCACTAGAGATGTCCGATAAATGCTTTAAAATGTAATATCGGAAATTATTGGTATCGGTTTCAACCTCCCGATTTTCCCGGGAGACACCCGAATTTCCATTCTCCCGAATTTCCACCCGGACAACAATATTGGGGGCGTGCCCTAAAGGCACTGCCTTTAGCGTCCTCTAAAACCTGTCGTCACGTCCGCTTTTCCTCCATACAAACAGCGTGCCGTCCCAGTCACATTATATATGTGGCTTTTAAACACACATAAGTGAATACAAGGCATACTTGATCAACAGCCATACAGGTCACACTGAGGGTGTCCGTATAAACAACTTTAACACTGTTACAAATATGCGCCACACTGTGAACCCACACCAAACAAGAATGACAAACACATTTCGGGAGTACATCTGCACCGTAACACAACAGAACAAATACCCAGAACCACTTGCAGCACTAACTCTTCCAGGACGCTACATTATACACCCCCCGCTACCCCCAAACCCCCATCTCCCGAATTCGGAGGTCTCAAGGTTGGCAAGTATACTCTGGACTGAAGTTGTGTGCCTTCATTGTTTTTGTAGCTGAGGCATGTTTAAAAAAAATAAAAAAAATAATGCACTTTGTGAAAGTCAAAGTATAGTATTTCCCATAGTTGTAGTGGGTATCAGGATTATCTCAGGGAGAGCCTGTCCCAAATTTTAAGCTGTTGTTTTGAGGCATGTTGAAAAAAAATAATGCACTTTGTGACTTCTATAATAAATATGGCAGTGCCATGTTGGCACTTTTTTCCATAACTGGAGTTGAAGTTGTTCTCTTATTTTGGAAAACCTTGTTTCTGATTGATTGATTGATTGAAACTTGTGTTAGTAAATTGCACAGTACAGTACATATTCCGTACAATTGACCACTAAATGGTAACACCCGAATAAGTTTTTCAACTTGTTTAAGTCGGCGTCCACGTTAATCAATTCATGGTAAAGTTACATTGTTTAATGCATCCAGCGGGGCATCACAACAAAATTAGGCATAATAATGTGTTAATTCCACAACTGTATATATCGGTATCGGTTGATATCGGAATCGGTAATTAAGAGTTGGACAATATCGGAATATCAGCAAAAAAGCCATTATCGGACATCTCTAGAAAGCACTATTTGGTTTACCTGACACATGAAATGTGACGAATTGCGGGAGTGCACTATCCACCGCCATTCCAACTTTGACCACAGCGTCAGTTGCTGTATAGAGTGGAGCTTTCCCTCATTTTCGACAGACTGCATTGCAAAATGATTACCCCCCTCCCTCTTCCTCTCGTGCGCGATCCACCCAGGAATGTGGCCGTATAAATCCCTTTCCTACTGTAGCTTGTTGCATCAAATAATATTGAGTTAAGAGCTGCATTTGCATGCCTTCATGCTTTTTTTTCTGTTAAAATTTAGATACGTTAATTAATAAAGTTGAAATAAAGTTGATGCACATTCTTACCAGGCAATCGCAGGCCACAAAGAATAATGGGGCGGGCCAGATGTGGCCCCCGGGCCTTGAGTTTGACACATGTGTTATTAGCACAGCACGTCAAGTATATGTACCTGCGGCCGCGCAGAACTACTCTAAGTCGCGTCCATTTAAAGACATGCCTGCAGGGGCAACTTAGAGTGGGCGCGACTGACTAGTAGCCGTAATCAAGCGGTACGGCTTCGTAGTTTACCAAAGTCGAACTAAAACATTTTGACCGATTTTTGAGGGCCGTGTGTAATGTTCTATATTCTCAATGAAACATCAAAGTTTTGGGCTGGCTTGCTGACCTGTACTTGCTAGCGTCATTTATTGAATAAGGGGCATCAACCTGCAGTACACATGTATCTCTTATGTGTGCCTGCCATCTACTATTCGCACTTATCATTACACCATGTACCAAATAAAATTGCTTCGAGGTCGGTAAGCACAACCAGAATTAATCCGTATATTAGACGCACCGGGTTATAAGGCGCACTGTCGATTTTTGAGAAAATGAAAGGATTTCAAGCGCGCCTTCAGTATGTTATTTATTTGAAAGCCCAGCTCGGGACAAGAGTTGGACATTAGCATTAGCTATAAACTCTGCACAAAACATCAGTTACAATTAGGGATGTCCGATAATATCGGACCGCTGATATTATCGGCCGATAAATGCTTTAAAAAGTAATATCGGAGATTATCGGCATCGGTTTCAAGATTATCGGTATCGGTTTCCAAAAGTAAAATTTGTGACTTTCTAAAATGCCGCTGTGTACACGGACGCAGAAAGATGTACAGAGCGGCAATGAATCCTTGAAGGCGCTGCCTTTGCGTACTGGCCCAGTCACATACTATCTACAACTTCACACACGCACTAGCGAATGCAAGCATACTTGATCAACAGCCATACAGGTCACACTGAGGGTGGCCGTATAAACAACTTTAACACTGTTACTAATATGCGCCACACTGTGAACCCACACCAAACAAGAATGACAAACACATTTCGGGAGAACATCCGCACCGTAACACAACATACACTACCGTTCAAAAGTTTGGGGTCACATTGAAATGTCCTTATTTTTGAAGGAAAAGCACTGTACTTTTCAATGAAGATAACTTTAAACTAGTCTTAACTTTAAAGAAATACACTCTATACATTGCTAATGTGGTAAATGACTATTCTAGCTGCAAATGTCTGGTTTTTGGTGCAATATCTACATAGGTGTATAGAGGCCCATTTCCAGCAACTATCACTCCAGTGTTCTAATGGTATAATGTGTTTGCTCATTGGCTCAGAAGGCTAATTGATGATTAGAAAACCCTTGTGCAATCATGTTCACACATCTGAAAACAGTTTAGCTCGTTACAGAAGCTACAAAACTGACCTTCCTTTGAGCAGATTGAGTTTCTAGAGCATCACATTTGTGGGGTCAATTAAACGCTCAAAATGGCCAGAAAAAGAAAACTTTCATCTGAAACTCGACAGTCTATTCTTGTTCTTAGAAATGAAGGCTATTCCACAAAATTGTTTGGGTGACCCCAAACTTTTGAACAGTAGTGTAAACACAACAGAACAAATACCCAGAACCCCTTGCAGATGCTTGTTTTCATTCAGAAAAATCTACCTCTCACACGTGATGACAAGGTGAAAAAAAATTAGCCCACTCTTTGAGCTTCATCTGTTGCTGGACTGAGTGAAGCTGTTTTATTTATGTTTTGTGCCTTTTTTCCCCGTGCACTTTAAAGGATGGCTGTGTTTTCTACTAGTCTAGACTGAAGCAGTTTTATTAATGTTCATGCACTTTAAAGGGTGGCTGTGTTATCTACTAGTCTAGACTGAAGCAGTTTTATTAATGTTCATGCACTTTAAAGGGTGGCTGTGTTATCTACTAGTCTAGACTGAAGCAGTTTTATTAATGTTCATGCACTTTAAAGGGTGGCTGTGTTATCTACTAGTCTAGACTGAAGCAGTTTTTTATTTTTGTGCATTTCTTGTTTTTATTTGCAGATTTTTGTTACTCATACGAATACGTTAAGAACAGGGCAGGTTGAGCCCAGTTTATAGTATACTTTGGACTGGAGCTGTGTGCCTTCATTGTTTTTGTAGCTGTTGTTTTGAGGCATGTTTAAATAAAAAAAAAAAAGCACTTTGTGAAAGTCAAAGTTAACAGTGTTTCCCATAGTTGTAGTGGGTATCAGGATTATTTCAGGGAGAGCATGTCCCACATTCCAAGCTGCTGTTTTGAGGCATCTTCAAAAAATAATGCACTTTGTGACTTCAATAATAAATATGGCAGTGCCATGTTGGCACTTTTTTCCATAACTTGAGTTGATTTATTTTGGAAAACCTTGTGACATTGTTTAAAGGCCTACTGAAATTAATTTTTTTAATTTAAACGGGGATAGCAGATCCATTCTATATGTCATACTTGATCATTTTGCGATATTGCCATATTTTTGCTGAAAGGATTTAGTAGAGAACAACGTCGATAAAGTTCGCAACTTTTGGTCTCTGATAAAAAAAAACCTTGCCCCTATCGGAAGTAGCGTGACGTTGTCAGTTGTTCACTCCCTCATATTTTCCTATTGTTTTCAACGCAGCTAGAGCTATTCGGACCATTACCCCATTAATTTGAGCGAGGATGAAAGATTCGTGGACGAGGAACGTTAGAGTGACGGACTAGAATGCAGTGAAATACTTTTTTTTTTTCGCTCTGACCGTAACTTAGGTACAAACTGGCTCATTGGATTCCACACTCTCTCCTTTTTCTATTGTGGATCACGGATTTGTATTTTAAACCACCTCGGATACTATATCCTCTTGAAAATGAGAGTCGAGAACGCGAAATGGACATTCAGTGCCTTTTATCTCCACGACAATACATCGATGAAGCTCATGCTAATTAGCATGAGCTAACGTGATAGCATCTGTCTCAAATGCAGATAGAAACAAAATAAATAAATCCCTGACTGGAAGGACAGAAGATCAACAATACTATTAAACCATGTACATGTAACTACACGGTTAATAGATCTCAGCCTGGCAAAGCTTAACAATGCTGTTGCTAACGACGCTAAGGCTGACTTAGCAACTTAGCAACCGGACCTCACAGAGTTATGATAAAAATATTAGCGCTCCACCTACGCCAGCCAGCCATCGTCTGCCCAGCTCATCAACACCCGTGCTCACCTGCGTTCCAGCGATCGACGGCGCGACGAAGGACTTCACCCGATCATCCGTGCGTGGCCGGTTAGCATCGGCTAGCGCGTCTGCTATCCAAGTGAGTAATCCTGGTTGTGTTGCTACAGCCAGCCGCTATACACCGACCCACCTACAACGTTCTTCTTTGCAGCCTCCATTGTTCATTAATGAAATTGCAAAAGATTCACCAACACAGATGTCCAGAATACTGTGGAATTATGAAATGAAAACAGAGCTTTTTTGTATTGTATTCAATGGGGAAGGCATACCTCTGTTCCCCGGGCTACGTCACGCGCATACGTCATCCTCCGAAGGCTTTTTCAACCGGAAGTGTGGCGGGAAATTTAAAATTGCACTTTATAAGTTAACCCGGCCGTATTGGCATGTGTTGCAATGTTAAGATTTCATCATTGATATATAAACTATCAGACTGCGTGGTCGGTAGTAGTGGCTTTCAATAGGCCTTTAATGCATCCAGCGGGGCATCACAACAAAATTAGGCATAATAATGTGTTAATTCCACGACTGTATATATTGTATCGGTTGATATTGGTATCGGTACTTAAGAGTTGGACAATATCGGGATATCAGCAAAAAAGCCATTATCAGACATCTCTTGTTACAATGTTTTGAACCATGTTGAACTGTATGGTCCCTGTTCAAATTCTATTCTACAATCTTGTGCCCCGTGATTGGTTGACGTCCAGTCCAGAGTGTACCCCGCCTCTCGCAAAAAGTCAGCTAAGATGGGCCGTACACAAAATGGATGGATGGAACAACTGATCAACTGTTACATTTCCACACAACTCGTCAAATAACCTTCGCTTTAAACAACCAGGCTGTCTCAATGTCCGCACTTTCCTTAAGTGCGCTCACTTAAGCACCGCTAAGTATGAGAATTGAACCACAGTCACAGTGATTGATTACCTCCGACTAATCCGTAATGGACTGTGACCACGTACCTAAGTAATGAATGGATGCCAGACTCAGCAGCTGAACACTCACCTTGATTGGCTCAGTGCTGAAGCGGATCTTTCTATTGGCGGGCGCAGGCTCCTCCTCCTCCGGAAGGCCAGCAATTTCCGTGCAGCTGCTCTCCGGTTGATATGCTTCGTCCTCGTCGTCGTCCTCGTCATCGTCCAGCTGGCTTCCCCCGGAGTCGTCCTCACCGAGGCCGCTGTACGCGCTGACATCCACCAGATCCCCCTCGGAGTAATCCTCCTTCCTGGAGCCGTCCTCGTCGTTCTCCTCTTCGTCGCATCTCGTCTCAGAGTCGGCGGGTGTCACTTCAAACACCGGCGGCTCTTTCTGTCCGTTTTCAAGCGTGGCGTGCACCTCCGCCTGCACCAACCTGGCTCCGGCATCAGAGTCCCCCATACAGCAATGCTGTTCCACGGCGAGCGGCTTCGGAGCGGACCCGTCCACCGTACTCGAGCCCCTGTCTTCAGTCGACCCGGACTGGGACTCTGACGCTGGCTTAGCCTCGGAAAAGGAAGATAAAGTGGCCGCCAGAGACGACGGCAAGGAGCTGAAGAGCAGATCTCCTGAATGTCCACATCTCTCCTCCTCGCTGACCGCCTCTCCTTCTATGCCTCTCTGTGGAAGTGGATCTATCACTTCAGTCTCCGCTCCCTGGCTGGTCACAGTTCCGGCTGTCACCCCCTCGGAGTCCTCCTCGCTGGGAAGAGGCGCTTTTATCTGGGAGAAAGTGAGACAAATGTCATCATCGTTGCTTCACACGAACGTCACGGTTCTCACCGCAAACCAACAAGGCATCGTGTCACTAAAAAGTTGTAAACTTGTATTCTTGGTGATCTGCATCAATCTAGTAACGCGTCATCAAAGAGTAAAAATGCATTTCTTTCAATATGCATCAAAACAAAAACGGTAATATTAAATAAAATGGATAAATGTTATTAGTCCAACTCATACTGATTGGTATACACAAGCTATGGAGATGATATCAGTAGAAAAAACTGCATTTAGTTTAGATCAGGGGTCCCCAAACTACGGCCCACCAGCATCCAAAGTAGTCCCAAGAAATTATTATTATTTTTTTTTTCATTATTAGTTTTTTCATCTGTCCTTTCTAGCCCATCCATCAATCAAGTTTCTACCGCTTGTTAATCTCGGGGTCTCCTAGCTGCTCAGGCATATCATATTGTCTAAAAATTAGGGATGTCCGATAATATCGGCCGATAAATGGTTTAAAATGTAATATCGGAAATTATTGGTATCGGTTTCAAAAAGTAAAATGTATGACTTTTTAAAACGCTGCTGTGTACACGGACGTAGGGAGAAGTACAGAGCGCCAATAAACCTTGAAGGCACTGCCTTTGCGTGCCGGCCCAGTCACATAATATCTACGGCTTTTCACACACTCACAAGTGAATGCAAGGCATACTTGATCAACAGCCATACAGGTCACACTGAGGGTGGCCGTATAAACAACTTTAACACTGTTACAAATATGCGCCACACCAAACAAGAATGACAAACACATTTCGGGAGAACATCCGCACCGAAACACAACATAAACACAACAGAACAAATACCCAGAACCCCTTGCAGCACTAACTCTTCCGGGACGCTACAGTATACACCCCCTGCTTCCCCCTACCTCAACCTGCCCCCCCCCCCAACCCCGCCCACCTCAACCTCTGCATGCTCTCTCAGGGAGAGCATGTCCCAAATTCCAAGCTGCTGTTTTGAGGCATGTTAAAAAAAATAATGCACTTTGTGACTTCAATAATAAATATGGCAGTGCCATGTTGGCATTTTTTCCATAACTTGAGTTGAAGTTGTTCTCTTATTTTGGAAAACCTTGTTACATTGTTTAATGCATCCAGCGGGGCATCACAACAAAATTAGGCATAATAATGTGTTAATTCCACGACTGTATATATCGGTATCGGTTGATATCGGTATCGGTAATTAAGAGTTGGAGAATATCGGAATATCGGCAAAAAAGCCATTATCGGACATCTCTACTAAAAATGCATTTTCCCATCGATAATGTGAGGTCATCACGCTCGCTGCGCAGTGTCGGCTGAGCACACGGCAAGTGTGCGCTCTTTCAGTCAATTAGTGCACAAGGGAAAAAATGGCAAAATCGTTGGGGAAACGTAAAATAGTTACTCCGAGTGTACAGTTTTTAAACATCGGTGGACATATGACTTTTTTTTGTTCAGTCTAAGGAAAAAGCAGTTTGTCTAATCTGCAATGAGACAGATTATGTATATATATATATATATATATATATATATATATATATATATATATATATATATATATATATATATATATATATATATATATATATATATATATATATATATATATATATATATATATATATATATATATATATTTTAGGGCTGCAACAACTAATCGATTAAATAGAATAAAATTGATTATAAAAATAGTTAGCGATTAATTTAGTCATCGATTGGTTTTTTATTTTTTATAAACCTTTATTTATAAACTGCAACATTTACAAACAGCTAAGAAACAATAATCAAAATAAGTATGGTGCCAGTATGCTGGTTTTTTTCAATAAAATACTGGAAAGGATAGAAATGTAGTTCGTCTCTTTAATCCGATTATTAATCGGTTAATCTAAGTAATAATCGACAAATTAATCGATTATCAAATTAGTTGTTAGTTGCAGCCCTAATATATATACATATATATTTATGTATATAACCCAGCCCCATGCCACATTTTTTTAACGCAATGCGGCCCCCGGGTCAAAAAGTTTGGGGACCCCGGGTTTAGATAATTATGAGTCATATATTGGAATATGGGATCCATTATTTAGATTTGTTTTAACCATTAAATGAACCTAAAATATGACTTATTTTATCTTTGTGGAAAATATTGGACACATTGTGTTGTCAAGCTTATGAGATGCGATGCAAGTGGAAGTATTGTTCATTTTCATCATGTTTTTATTTTATTTTTTATAAATGGCTGTGATGATAATGTAAATGAGGGATTTCTAATCACTACTATGTTGGAATTCTTATCAATATTGATACTGTTGTTGATATTATACATTTTTGTTTGACTACTTTTGGATTGTTTTGTGTCATGTGTGTGTGTCCTCTCTATTGCTCTGTTGATTGCTTTTCTGAATGTTGCTGGGCCAGTTTTGGAATTGGAATTATATTATTATTGTATTGTTGTGTATTATTTTGTTGGACTGATTAATAATAATAATTAAAAAACATTTAAAAAGTAAATACATTTAAAAAAAAGTTGTAGTTGAGCTAGTTATTAGGGCTGTGGTTCTTTGGGCACCACACGATTCGATTCGATTATTGGGGGTATTGATTCGATATGATTCAAAGCGATTTTCGGTTCGAAATCCATACTTTTTAATACCATTGGTTGCCAGTTTTATGATAAACTACGTCCAAAAAATAGACAACCAGCTCTAAAAAAGGTTCTATATTACTTAAAACAAAATTGGTTTTGTTTAATAAAATTTTACCAAACAGTTAATAAAGTCAAATAAAGTAAATCTGTACAGTAGATATGTGCATGCACATCAACAACATGATTTGCCTAAATGGCTGGACTGGACAAATAAAAAAATTAAATAAAAATAAAAAGATTTTAGATTTTTTTAATCGATTAAGAATCGTTACAGTTAAAAATCGCGGTTCATTTCAAAACCAATTTGTTTTGACACCCCTATTAGTTATGTTCTAATATGCCAACCATCAACAATTACACAAATTGACTGTTAAACAGTTAAGGCGAGAGCGGAGTTCGGCAACCCGCTTTAGCGCCGCCCTAGTGGCTCCCTGGAGTTTTTTCAAAGATGTATGCAAATGGCAAAAGATAGGGAAAAACCTTTTTTTTGTGTTTTGATATGATTTCTGTAGAAGGACAAACATGACACAAACATTGATAGAAATCCTATTGTTTGTATTAAATATGCTTCACTAATAGTATTTGGCGAGCGCCGTTTTGTCCTACTAATTTCGGTGGTCCTTGAACTCACCGTAATTTGTTTACATGTACAACTTTCTCCAACACTGCCACAGAAGGACGTGTTTTATGCCACTCCTTCCTTGTCTTATTTTGTCCACCAAACATTTTATGCTGTGCGTGAATGCACAAAGGTGAGCTTTGTTGATGTCATTGACTTGTTGGAGTGCTAATTAGGCATATTTGGTCAGTGCATGACTGCAAGCTAATCGATGCTAACATGCTATTTAGGCTAGCTGTATGTACATATTGCATCATTATGCCTCGTTTGTAGGTATATTTGAGCTCATTTAATTTCCTTTACTTATTTAATTTATATTTGCATGTCTCAGGACACATTATTGACCCAATTCCTGGGAAACTTATCAAGGAGCTTTTTGTTTTATTAGGTCCATCAGTGTTAAATATTATAAACCTATCACTTTCCTCTGGTACTGTTCCTCTAGCATTCAAAAAAGCGGTTATTCATCCTCTACTCAAAAGACCTAACCTCGATCCTGACCTCATGGTGAACTACCGGCCGGTGTCCCACCTACCGTTTATCTCGAAAATTCTCGAAAAAATTGTTGCACAGCAGCTAAATGAACACTTAGCGTCTAACAATCTCTGTGAACCTTTTCAATCCGGTTTCAGGGCAAATCACTCTACGGAGACAGCCCTCGCAAAAATGACTAATGATCTATTGCTAACGATGGATTCTGATGCGTCATCTATGTTGCTGCTTCTTGATCTTAGCGCCGCTTTCGATACTGTTGATCATAATATTTTATTAGAGCGTATCAAAACGCGTATTGGGATGTCAGACTTAGCCTTGTCTTGGTTTAACTCTTATCTTACTGACAGGATGCAGTGCGTCTCCCATAACAATGTGACCTCGGACTATGTCAAGGTAACGTGCGGAGTTCCCCAGGGTTCAGTTCTTGGCCCTGCACTCTTTAGTATTTACATGCTGCCGCTAGGTGACATTATACGCAAATACGGTGTTAGCTTTCACTGTTATGCGGATGACACCCAACTCTACATGCCCCTAAAGCTGACCAACACGCCGGATTGTAGTCAGCTGGAGGCGTGTCTTAATGAAATTAAACAATGGATGTCCGCTAACTTTTTGCAACTCAACGCTAAGAAAACGGAAATGCTGATTATCGGTCCTGCTCAACACCAACATCTATTTAATAATACCACCTTAACATTTGACAACCAAACAATTAAACAAGGCGACTCGGTAAAGAATCTGGGTATTATCTTCGACCCAACTCTCTCGTTTGAGTCGCACATTAAGAGTGTTACTAAAACAGCCTTCTTTCATCTCCGTAATATCGCTAAAATTCGTTCCATTTTGTCCACAAGCGATGCTGAGATCATTATCCATGCGTTCGTTACATCTCGTCTCGATTACTGTAACGTTTTATTTTCAGGCCTCCCTATGTCTAGCATTAAAAGATTACAGATGGTACAAAATGCAGCTGCTAGACTTTTGACAAAAACAAGAAAGTTTGATCATATTACGCCTATACTGGCTCACTTGCACTGGCTTCCTGTGCACTTAAGATGCGACTTTAAGGTTTTACTACTTACGTATAAAATACTACACGGTCAAGCTCCTGCCTATCTTGACGATTGTATTGTACCATATGTCCCGGCAAGAAATCTGCGTTCAAAGAACTCCGGCTTATTAGTGATTCCCAGAGCCCAAAAAAAGTCTGCGGGCTATAGAGCGTTTTCTATTCGGGCTCCAATACTATGGAATGCCCTCCCGGTAAAAGTTAGAGATGCTACCTCAGTAGAAGCATTTAAGTCTCATCTTAAAACTCATTTGTATACTCTAGCCTTTAAATAGACTCCCTTTTTAGACCAGTTGATCTGCCGTTTCTTTTCTTTTCTTTTCTACTCTGCTCCGGGGTGGACCGCTAGCCTGTCCATCAGATGGGGACATCTCTACGCTGCTGACCCGTCTCCGCTCGGGATGGTTCCCGCTGGCCCCACCATGGACTGGACTTTCGCTGATGTGTTGGACTTTCACAATATTATGTCAGACCCACTCGACACCGAGGATGTCGTTGTGGCTTGTACAGCCCTTTGAGACACTTGTGATTTAGGGCTATATAAATAAACATTGATTGATTGATTGATTGATTATCTGTATGTAATATTGGCTGCATTTCTGATAGTTGTTTGTGTGCCATGTTGTTCCAGACCACAGCAAACGTTACCCAGCTTGCAAAGATTGTAATAAATCCAGTAGAAGAAGACGGTCTGCCGTTTCCTTTAACTAGGACAAACACATCTTTACCTTTGGCCATTCTAAGACAGTCATTTCCAGGAGTTGTGTAGAATATGTGTAGATCACACGCAACACAGCCACTAATAGTACTAGCAATGTTATAGTTTGCACACGCTGTATATGTATGTATCGCGCGTGGTATTTGGATCTTAGTAGATCAGGCCCTTTGTATTCAGACCCCTATATTTTACTCTCCAGTAAAATAGAAGCACACTATACTTTGTTTAAAGTGATTTGATTTCATTCATTTTCACTTTTTGTATTGTGGTGTAGCAGAGGAAGCACTGCAGCACACTGAGGTCACCTCTTCGGTAAAAAAAAAGTGGTACAAGGAAATCCTTTTTACCTGGCTCCTGGCGGTCCCTGCTTTGGCTGGAAGCTTTGGCTTTGGCGCTGGGGCAGGTCTTGACCGACGGTTGGGGAGGTAGAGGTTGTTTTGCAGGTCAGCCTTCTCAAACACGGCACTGAGCTGGCTCACGGTGGGGCTGACGGCCTCACCAGGCCCGAGAGCAGCCGCAGTGGCAGGAACTGGAATTGGAACAGGAGCAGGAAGTGAAACGGGGGCGGGAGTTGGGACAGGGACAGGGACGGGAATCGGGGGGTCGTCCAATCGGTCCAGAGCCTCTGTAGAACCATTAAAACGTGCTACAACGTCCAGGCGACTGTCCTGGAAACCAGACGCACGCTCCTTCTTCAGCAAAATCCTGTTGGTGGCAGCTTGTTTCTCCTGCAGGGGGGGAAAAAAAACATCTCATGTCAGGCTTATTTAAGTCTGAGCTCTTCAAAGTGTGGCTCGGGGGCCAATTGTGGCCCATAACTTATTTTTTTATTTTCATAATTCTAAAAATGACGACCATTAGAACATTGTGACTGAGTATTTAGGCTACACAGAAAATAATGGCACAGACTAGCCAAAAATGGCCGACTCCCTATGCATCTTATAGCAGTGTTTTTCAACCACTGTGTCGTGGCACACTATTGTGCCGTGAGATATTGTCTGGTGTGCCGTGGGAAATTATGCAACTTCACCTAATTGGTCCAAAAAATATTATTTGCAAATCCATAATTATAATCTGCAAATAATGTGCCGTTGCTTACTTAGTGTCTGTGCTGTGTAGAACTCAGCAGGTTAACCATGTAATACTCCTAAGGGTGTAACGGTACGTGTATTTGTATTGAACCGTTTCGGTACGGGGGGTTCGGTTCGGTTCGGAGGTGTACCGAACGAGTTTCCACACGAACATATTAAGTAGCGCACTGCACGGACGGACATATGTAGCACGTTGTGTAAACAATGCACACCGAGGCACAACACACGGCATGCTGGTGTAACGCAGGTGTGAAATACATACTTTTGCGGAGACTATTCGGCTCTTGCTCAGTATTACTCTTTGTCACGAGGTAGGTTTTTATTCTCGTTTTCACCCGAAATATTGTGCTGACGGGATTCTAAACTAAATGCCTATTTGTTAACTTTATAGAGCAGACTACCAGCGCCTGATTTTTTGTCATTAAGCTGTGTGTGACTGTAGATGCGGAGTTGGTAAGTCCATGTTTATGAAAATATATTTCATCATTGATATATAAACTATCAGACTGCGTGGTCGGTAGTAGTGGGTTTCAGTAGGCCTTTAAAGACAGTCTGTAAAACATAAGCTATGCACAATTTTGACCAAAGAAGCACCATAACATTTTATGTAGACCACAAGGAAGTGTTGCTTGGCATCAAGGGTTGGAATTGGGGGTTAAATCACCAAAAATGATTCCCGGGCGCGGCACTGCTGCTGCCCACTGCTCCCCTCACCTCCCAGGGGGTGAACAAGGGGATGGGTCAAAAGCAGAGGACAAATTTCACCACAACTAGTGTGTGTGTGACAATCATTGGTACTTTAACTTTAAATGTAGAACCAATCATATTGACCCCTTTAGCACAAGTCTGAATTAGGGATGTCCGATAATATCGGACTGCCGATATTATCGGCCGATAAATGCTTTAAAATGTAATATCGGAATTTATCGGTTTCAAAATTAACGGTATCTGTTTTAAAAAAAAATTGTTATGACTTTTTAAAACGCCGCTGTGTACACGGACGTAGGGAGAAGTACAGAGCGCCAATAAACCTTGAAGGCACTGCCTTTGCGTGCCGGCCCAGTCACATATTACCTACGGCTTTTCACACACACACAAGTGAATGCAAAGCATTCTTGGTCAACAACCATACAGGTCACACTGAGGGTGGACGTATAAACAACTTTAACACTGTTACAAATATGCGCCACACTGTGAACTCACACCAAACAAGAATGACAAACACATTTCGGGAGAACATCCGCACCGTAACACAACATAAACACAACAGAACAAATACCCAGAACCCCTTGCAGCACTAACTCTTCCGGGACGCTACAATATACACCCCCGCTACCTCCTACCCCCCCACCTCAACCTCCTAATGCCGTCTCAGGGAGAGCATGTCCCAAATTCCAAGCTGCTGTTTTGAGGCATGTTAAAAAAAATAATGCACTTTGTGACTTCAATAATAAATATGGCAGTGCCATGTTGGCATTTTTTTCCATAACTTGAGTTGATTTACTTTGGAAAACCTTGTTACCGTATTTTTCGGAGTATAAGTCGCTCCAAGAGTATAAGTCGCACCGGCCGAAAATGCATAATAAAGAAGGAACAAAACATATATAAGTCGCACTGGAGTATAAGTCGCATTTTTTGGGGAAATGTATTTGATAAAAGCCAACACCAAGAATAGACATTTGAAAGGCAATTTAAAATAAATAAAGAATAGTGAACAACAGGCTGAATAAGTGTACGTTATATGAGGCATAAATAACCAACTGAGAATGTGCCTGGTATGTTAACGTAACATATTATGGTAAGAGTCATTCAAATAACTATAACATATAGAACATGCTATACGTTTACCAAACAATCTGTCACTCCTAATCACTAAATCCCATGAAATCTTATACGTCTAGTCTCTTACGTGAATGAGCTAAATAATATTATTTGATATTTTAGGGTAAGGTGTTAATAATTCCACACATAAGTCGCTCCTGAGTATAAGTCGCACCCCCGGCCAAACTATGAAAAAAACTGCGACTTATAGTCCGAAAAATACGGTACATTGTTTTAATGCATCCAGCGGGGCATCACAACAAAATTAGGCATGATAATGTGTTAATTCCACGACTGTATATATCAGTATCGGTTGATATCGGTATCGGTAATTAAGAGTTGAACAATATCGGAATATCGGCAAAAAAGCCATATCGGACATCTCTAGTCTGAATAGTTGGATAGGACGCCTTTAAAAACAATGCCATGTCTGACCTGTAACGTTCGTTGTTCGAACATCCTCCTGGTTTCCTGGAGTTTGGACAAGCCCGACGAGGAGCTCCCGCCTTCTCCATCTCCTTTGGTGTCAAAGCGGTTCACCCTCTCCGAAACGGATCCTCCCAGTTTGAGCAAGGCGCTGTGGTCAACATTCTCGTTGAGGCTGGACGCTCTCGGCAAAGACAGTTTGACGGCCTGCTCTTTCCCTGCCAATGAGAGGACGGTTAACTACCAAGCGCGCGCGTGCGCACGGATGAAGGTGTTCTTTACCTATCATTTTGTCTCCTTCTTCGTCATCGCCCGGAGACTGCATCTGCATGAACATGTTTTTGATGCGGTGAACGTTGGAGCCGTATTTACGGCCCCTCCCGGTCGGCCGGGGGAGGGGCGCCGGCTTGGAGGCGGGGTCATAGCCTCCGTTGAGGTGATCGGTGGCTTTCTTCAGCGCCGCCAGCCCCGCCTCGTACGCGTTGCGGTGCGGCGAGGCGCTGCGCAGGCTGGAGCTCCCGCTTCCCCCGCTGTTGCCACCGGAGGAGCCCTTGTCCCCCGAGGTCGACGACGGTTCTGTCTTCATCATGTTTGATCATTCAAATGCCAGCAGGTGAACAGCAGGTCAATGCAGACGAGGGTAGCAGCATGTCTGGAGAACATGGGCTGTGAGACAAGAACGGAGAAAAGAAGAATCAATGAACAACTTTGTCACAAACGCAAATGTGTATCGTTTTCGAAGGCAGGCTCGCTACTTTTCGTGGGTATTCTTCCAAGTATGTTCCCATTTAACCAAGGGTGCCATAAATAATCCCAAAGCTAAACACGAACAACTCTTTAAAAATGTTCATAATTATAACGGGCAACGAATATCAAAATACAATTTGGTGACAAATACAATGATGACGTCATGAAATATATGAACTTTTTTTTCAATCCTCTATGACAAAATCATGCATTTTGATGACAAATTGATTGATGATGTCATATTAAACAGGTTTCAAATGATTCACAATGGGTGGAGGGTAACAATGTTAGGATTTCAACCACAGCTGTCATTTTTTTTAATGAGATTAATCCCATTTAGGAATTTGGATTAACCATGATTAATCACAGGTGATTACTCGCTGGTATAATTGATATTAGCTTAAGAAAAGACCCCAATATTTTTACACAAATGCAATTTTATCGTCAGAATGTCATCTAGGAAGGTCTTTAAATTTTTTTACTTGAATGCATGTCATTTATTTTACTTGGTGACAGTTTTGTCAAAAGTTCTTTAAGGCTGTATTTTGGAGTGACATTTTCCAGCGAGCACACCAGTCAGAGCCTTCTCACTCATTTATGCAACGACCTGATCGACAAACGTATGGCGGTTAAGGTACAAAACCCAAAACTAGTGAAGTTGGCACGTTGTGTAATTCGTAAATAAAAAACAAAATACAATGATTTGCAAATCCTTTTCAACTTATATTCAATTGAATAGACTGCAAAGACAAGATATTCAATTTTCGAACTGAGAAACTTAATTTTTTTTTGCACATAATCATCAACTTAGAATTTAATGGCAGCAACACATTGCAAAAAAGTTGGCACAGGGGCATTTTTACCACTGTGTTACATGGCCTTTCCTTTTAACAACACTCAGTAAACGTTTGGGAACTGAGGAGACCAATTTTTGAAGCTTTTCAGGTGGAATTCTTTCCCATTCTTGCTTGATGTACAACTTAAGTTGTTCAACAGTCCGTTGTGGTATTTTAGGCTTCATAATTAGAGTGTCCGCCCTGAGATCGGTAGGTTGGAGTTCAAATCCCAGCCGAGTCATACCAAAGACTATAAAAATGGGACCCATAACCTCCCTGCTTGGCACTCAGCAACAAAGGGTTGGAGTTGGGGGTTAAATCACCAAAATGATTCCCGGGCGCGGCGCCGCTGCTGCCCACTGCTCCCCAAGGGGATGGGACAAATGCAGAGGACAAATTTCACCACATCTAGTGTGTGTGTGACAATCATTGGTACTTTAATCTTTAATCTTAATAATGCGCCACACATTTTCAATGGGAGACAGGTCTGGACTACAGGCAGGCCAGTCTAGTACCCACACTATTTTACCATTAAGCCACACTGTTATAACACGTGGCTTGTGCCCATGTGGTGATATCCTTTACACACTGATGTCGGTTTTTGATGCAGTACCGCCTGAGGGATTGAAGGTCACGGGCATTCAATGTGGGTTTTCAGCCTTGCCGCTTATGTGCAGCGATTTCTCCAGATTTTCTTAACCTTTTGATGATATTACAGACTGTAGATGGTGAAATCCCTAAATTCCTTGCATTAGCTTGTTGAGAAATGTTGTTCTTAAACTGTTGGATAACTTGTTCACGCATTTGTTGACAAAGTGGTGACCCTCGACCCATCCTTGTTTGTGAATGACTGAGCATTTCATGGAAGCTGCTTTTATACCCAATCATGGCACCCACCTGTTCCCAATTTGCCCGTTCACCTGTGGGGTGTTCCAAATAAGTGTTTGATGAGCATTCCTCAACTTTCTCAGTCTTTTTTGCCACTTTTGCCATCTTTTTTGAAACATGTTCCAGGCATCAAATTCCAAATGAGCTAATATTTGCAAAAAATAACAAAGTTTTCCAGTTTGGACGTTAAGTACCTTGTCTTTGCAGTCTATTCAATTGAATGTAGGTTGAAACAAATTTGCACATCATTGTATTGTGTTTTTATTTACCATATACACAACGTGTAAATCTTCACAGCGTTTGGGTTTTGTAAAAGAGCTTGTATGATCAAAATAAGCTGCATGATTAATGTAACTGTGCTCGTGGGTAATCACATGAGTTAACTCGTTAATTTTAACAGCCCTAACTTTAACATGAGAGACAAATAACTGAAGGATGTTGATTATGGCAAAACATTTTGCATAAGTACCGGTAACGTAATCAGATCGACAGTTTATATCCTGAGATGATGCTGTTATAAACTCTGCATTATTGTCAAATTAATTTAAAGCAGAAATTGACAACGCTTGTGGTCAAACACAATAAGAATCACATGAGATATCTCGAGGTGGGGGGAAATAATACATTTTTAGATGCATCGCAATTCGGACATTCAAGCACACCTGTGAAGTAAAAAACATTTCAGGTGACTACCTCTTGAAGCTCATAGAGAGAATGCCAAGAGTGCGCAAAGCAGTAATCAGAGCAAAGGGTGGCTATTTTGAAGGAACTAGAATATAAAACATGTTTTCAGTTATTTCACCTTTTTTTGTGAAGTATATAACTCCACATGAGTTCATTCATAGTTTTGATGCCTTCAGTGACAATCTACAATGTAAATAGTCATGAAAATAAAGAAAACCCATTGAATGAGAAGGTGTGTCCAAACTTATGGCCTGTACTGTATATAAATTAAAGATGCATTAATAATATAATAATCGTAATCGAATCGTGAGGCGCCCAAAGATTCTCACCACTGGAAATATACCAGCTGAGTGGTCCAGGTGTTGTCATTTAAACTCCTTAAACACAAACATGCTGTGATTTTTGTAACATGCTGTCTCACTATTTTGCCAACTTGCCTGATGACAAAGTCTTGAATCCGGAACAGTTGTGATAGCTGCAGAGTACCTACTTATCTCTGACAATCTCATTTCCTGCCTGTTTGCTATGCGGGCTTGACTTTTTGAAAATTAAAGGGTAATTAATAATCGTTTATTTCGATGCCCATCAGACTAGCTGACTGACACGAACATAAGCATTCATCGACGTAATCAAAATTTAAACTGAAACTAGCCATGATATTAAAGGATTTCTGTACTTATGTCAGTTTGATATTGTCTTCCATTTGTGCATACTTTTATTCAGATTGTTTTGTACTCTTATCTAAGTGCGGCAATTTAGATTTCGTACATGTGCAAATCTTTTTTCCAGTGGCTAACAAGCTAAAAAATATGATAATAATTGGTGCTGTGGTACAATCCAGGTTAATATTACCATGCTTTTATTTTGAAGCTTACCTAGCAATGAACAGGAAGTCACCGTGCGTTTGTTTACGTTGTTGTAGTTATTTTGCTGTTGTCGTTTCCTGACGCTTGGCGATTACAATAATATATATATATATACACATCTCGATCATTTTAGTAATCGAGTAATCTAATAAAACACACTTTATAGCCATTAAGGCTATAAAGTGTGTTTTATTAGTAACCAGTGCCTCCATGGAAATGCCCCCCTCTACCTCAAAGAACTACTCACCCCCAAATCCTCCACACGACACCTCCGCTCCGGACAGGCTAACCTCCTCCAACCTCCGAACAATGGGAGACCGGGCTTTCTGCTCCGCCGCTCCCAGTCTATGGAACGCTCTCCCTGACCACCTGAGGGCACCACAGACTGTGGATGCTTTTAAAAAAGCCTTAAAAACCCTTCATTTTAAAAAAGCCTTTTTTTAGATATATGCATACTAGTTTTAGCTATTTTGCTGTTCTAGTTTTTATTTGTATTTATTTTTTATATATTTTTATTTTTAATACACTATAGCACTTTGAGGTTGTTTACTCAATGTAAAGTGCTTTTTACAAATAAAATCTATTATTAATGCTTTTTTAGGGAAATTGTCAAACAACGATGTTTCAGCTTGCCATTACCTTAATTCTTTTTTTTCTAAAAAATACACATCAACACTGAAATTGCACTTTCAACATGCTAATAAAAACGTAAAAAATTTTAAAACTACCCGCTGTCCACACAGATCACGGCACTTACACACACTGGTCTCATGTGCGCTCTATTGTAGAGGCCTTGCGGAAACTGTCCACATATTTAAAGTTCCAGTCACTCCGTAAGGTCCAGTGTTTATACATTTTTATTAGTTACACTCATTACACACGATTAATCGAAGCGACAAAATATAAATGTAAACTTTTTTTCTAATCAAATTAAATGATTTAACTGAATAATTTTTGTAGCCCTATATGAGAAATCAACATAGACAGATTTCAAGCAAAAATAACCCTTTAGGCCTAATTTTAACAGTAGTCGACGTATATGTCGACATCATCCTAGGCAAGCACTTTTTTTAGTAATAATAAAAAACACTGAACCAAAATTTGATGAGTTGGCCAACATAACCAGGACCGAACTAAATTCCACAGTATAACTTATTGTTCATCCAGAGTAGGGATATAACGATATGAGAATTTCATATCACGGTGAATGTGACCAAAATGATCACGGTTATCGTTATTATTGTGGTATTGTTGAATGTGCTCAAAAAGTACTAATACACACACACTCAAATCTTTTAACTAAGTTATTTCTTTTAAATATCTAAAATATTTAGACACACTACTAAAAAAAACAACACTATTTTGCATGTTTTGTGTTATGCTTCACTGATAGTGTTTTAGACTGACTATTTATGTTTTAATTGGCTAAACTTGTATTGTTTTAAATATTGGTTTGTACTGCATCACTTTAATATTTATTTAAATCTTAAATTGCATCACAAATAAAATATATCATTATTATTATTTCTGGCGGGCGTTGGAGCATCCTACTCTATTCAGCGGTCCCTGAACGCACCGTAAAAACACTTTCGGTATAGTATAGAACAAGCATTCTGTGTTAAGAGAGCACACCTTGTATGTTTAATGTGCACCATTGAATATCGTAGTTGCTCAGACAGTCATGTGTTTATATAAGTTTAGATTGGGGTATGTTGTTTATCAATGAAGAAAGACGTTAATGTCGTCTATTTTCATGTTAGCATGCAAGCCAGCAAGCTGACGCTAGTCCGTGAGTTATCAACGTGCAGTTAGCAATCACAGTTTTACGATCATTTTAATTTAATAATAACCATTGGGAGTTTTACCAAAGTTATCATAAATACCGTTACCGCCCTAATCCAGAGTCACCCTACATGGTGTCTTGTTAATGTCGAAAGTGGTTAGCTTTGTGTTAATATTGGTAGCTGGCTAGCTCGTGTAACAAACAACCTGATTTAGAGTACAACAACAGCATACCAGTGTTTCTCCTACCATTATATTATTTTGGAGTCTTGTCAATTTGAGTTATTTTAGAAGGGGGACGGTTAAACAATTTGTTATTCTTATAGCCAGATCGCCAGCTATGGAAATAAACACAGGTCTCGCTATAAGAATAACAAATTGCATAATTTTTTGGAAGACCTCATGAACCTCTTTAGATTGGTGACGGTTAAAATTACAGTCCTTTTCGAGCTCCGCATGCACGTGTTTGTGTCTTTGTTTGTTAAACATGCCCACTACACCGCCCCTCTCCTACTACTCACCATCTTCCCAAAACTGTAATCATAGGACACAAACACTAAAACGTTAGTGAGGTCAAAGTGTTGAATTTTACATGCAATATTACCAAAATATAGTAAACTAGCATTGCTAAGCTACATTGCTAAGCCCCTTGGATTCAGTACCCCCCTATGCAACTGGCTGCTTGACTTCCTCACAGACAGACCACAGACAACACATCCAGTGCCATCTCCCTGAGCACCGGCTCCCCCCAGGGCTGCGTCCTGAGTCCGCTGCTGTTCACATTGATGACCCATGACTGCCGCGCCAGGTCCACTACTAACCACATTGTGAAGTATGCGGACGACACGACAGTAGTGGGCCTCATCCGTGACAACAACGACATGGACTACAGGGAGGAAGTGAAACATCTGGTTGACTGGTGCAGAACCAACAACCTGGTCCTGAACGTTGACAAGACCAAGGAGATCATCGTCGACTTCAGGAGGCACCAGTCCAGCCACGCTCCACTCTTCATCAACGGTACAGCAGTGGAGATCGTAAGCAGCACCAAGTTCCTGGGGGTGCAGATAACTGACAATATGACCTGGTCCCTACACACCGGAGCTCTTGTAAAAAGAGCTCAGCGGTGCATGCACTTTTTGCGTCGGATGAAAAGAGCACAGCGCCCTCCCCCCATTCTCAGCACATTCTACAGAGGCACTATAGAGAGCCTGCTGACCAACTGCATCTCTGTCTGGACTGGAGCCTTGAGTGCCTCAGACTGGAAGTCTGTGCAGAGAGTGGTGAGGACGGCGGAAAAGATCATCAGGACTCCTCTTCTTCCTATCAAGGAAATCGCCAAAAGCCGCTGCCTGACCAGGGTTCAGAAAATCTTCAGAGACTCCTCCCACCCCCACCAAGGACTGTTTTCACTGCTGGACTCTAGAAAGAGGTTCCACAGCCTCCATAGCAGAACCTCCAGGTTCTGTAACAGCTTCTTCCCTCAGGCCATAAGACTCTTGAACGCATCATAATAAACCCCTCAATTCTCCCCCAAAACGGATTAACTCACTGGAATATAAAGACAATATAACATACATCCATAAACGTGGATGCATATGCAAAAGTGCAATATATTTATATGGAATCTATTTATTTATATTTGCACCTTATTGCTCTTGTATCCTGCACTACCATGAGCTAATGCAACAAAATGTTGTTCTTATCTGTACTGTAAAGTTCAAATTTGAATGACAATAAAAGGAAGTCTAAGTCTAAGTCTAAGTTGCAGCTATTGTACTCACAAACAAAACCAGGGAGCTTGAATTAGCAGTGCTGTCCTGTTGACATCCCCACACAAACCGGGGTCTTCAGTCAAGAGGGACGCTCTCTGCAACACTACTGCATACCCAACTGCACAACCTGAACCTCCGTACTTAAAGGCCTACTGAAACCCACTACTACCGACCACGCAGTCTGATAGTTTATATATCAATGATGAAATCTTAACATTGCAACACATGCCAATACGGCCGGGTTAACTTATAAAGTGCAATTTTAAATTTCCCGCTAAACTTCCGGTTAAAAACGTCTATGTATGATAACGTCTATGTATGATGACGTTTGCGCGTGACGTCAATTGTTGAAGCGGAAGTATTCGGACACATTGTATCCCAATACAAACAGCTCTGTTTTCATCGCAAAATTCCACAGTATTCTAGACATCTGTGTTGGTGAATCTTTTGCAATTTGTTTAATGAACAATGAAGACTGCAAAGAAGAAAGCTGTAGGTGGGATCGGTGTATTAGCGGCTGGCTGCAGCAACACAACCAGGAGGACTTTGAGTTGGATAGCAGACGCGCTATCCGACGCTAGCCGCCGACCGCATCGATGATCGGGTGAAGTCCTTCGTCGCGCCGTCGATCGCTGGAACGCAGGTGAGCACGGGTGTTGATGAGCAGATGAGAGCTGGCTGGCGTAGGTGGAGAGATAATGTTTTTAGCATAGCTCTGTTCGAGGTCCCGTAGCTAAGTTAGCTTCAATGGCGTCGTTAGCAACAGCATTGCTAGGCTTCGCCAGGCTGGAAAGCATTAACCGTGTGGTTACAGGTCCAGGGTTTAATAGTATTGTTGATCTTCTGTCTATCCTTCCAGTCAGGGGCTTATTTCTTTTGTTTCTATCTGCAGTTAAGCCCGATGCTATCACGTTAGCTCCGTAGCTAAAGAGCTTCACCGATGTATTGTCATGGAGATAAAAGTCACTGTGAATGTCCATTTCGCGTTCTCGACTCTCATTTTCAAGAGGATATAGTATCCGAGGTGGTTTAAAATACAAATCCGTGATCCACAATAGAAAAAGGAGAAAGTGTGGAATCCAATGAGCCCTTGTACCTAAGTTACGGTCAGAGCGAAAAAAAGATACGTCCTGCACTGCACTCTAGTCCTTCACTCTCACGTCCCTCATCCACGAATCTTTCATCCTCGCTCAAATTAATGGGGTAATCGTCGCTTTCTCGGTCCGAATCGCTCTCGCTGCTTGTGTAAACAATGGGAAAATGTGAGGAGCCTTTCAACCTGTGACGTCACGCTACTTCCGGTACAGGCAAGGCTTTTTTTTAATCAGCGACCAAAAGTTGTGAACTTTATCGTCGATGTTCTCTACTAAATCCTTTCAGCAAAAATATGGCAATATCGCGAAATGATCAAGTATGACACATAGAATGGATCTGCTATCCCCGTTTAAATAAGAAAATGTCATTTCAGTAGGCCTTTAAGCCCTTGGTTCGCAATACTGTCTTATGGTTATTGGGCTGTAGTCAGCATCATTAAGGGCCTTTAAATAGGCTCCTCAAGGCAACATTTTTATGGGTCTATCACGTCTTCACTTTTGTGTCCCATAACCTTCGGGGGGCTCTTGAGAAATGTAAAATGACAGTCTTACTGCGTCCGAACTCAGCAGAAATGGCACACCGCAATAAATAGGCTTTGCTTGTGCAGATCAACAATCCCACCACACTCAAACGTTCAAAGACAGAAATACTTTTTGCCTTTGTCTACAGGAGGTCATGGCAGTGTGATTGTCTCACACAAAATAATGTAACATTTCACGGTCCATTGCAAAATATTGTGCTTTTCCTATCGTGTTCAGGAGATAGGAGTGTGCTAATAATAATAATTGTCAGGGGACAGGTAAATCATGTGTGACTGAAGACCAGTGAGTCAATAACTACATAATACGAAAAGACAGCGCCTACTCTCTATCTCTAAACAGTCAAACACCTTCTCCCACTTGGTGCCATACCACCCACTGCAATCTCTGACTGTTCCAATAATTAAACACCCTATCTAACAAGGTTGAGGTCTGTTCATTTAGATCGGCTCTGTAACAAGTCCCTTCTATGACCAGACTTCATCTGAGTGCCGTCATTCTTTTCAAGGAACAGACAAATCAAAATGTGACATCTACACTACTGAAAACACGCACATTTAAGAAAATGATCATGTTTGTGGACATTGGAAGGAAATTCTCATTTCTGTATTTGGTGGACAATGACTATTTGTTGCAAAAATCCCACCTCAAAGCTGAGG
>NC_084755.1:30810834-30843334 GCF_033978785.1 Entelurus aequoreus
ATATCTGCTTGCCTTAAGATCTCCAAACAAGTTATCCATCAAACTGTACACTGTAAAAATTACGTTTTACAGTAATTTAATTTTTTTGCCATAAAATCAACTTTAGTACCGTTAACCGCAGATTTCACGGTAAAAAACTGGCAGCTCAGTTGACGGAATTTTATTGTAAAAAAACCATTGGTGCCGATTTTATCATTTAATTCAGTGTTTCTTAGCCATAGGGCAGGGGCCCATTGTTGAGCCGTGAGGGCCTCCTAGAGGGCTGCCAAAAAAAATATGTTTCTCAGCTGTGGTCCGTATGGTACTCAGTTGTAATACACTTTATCACCATTTATGGCAGTAATGACAATACCAAACAAACAGAACAAGTCATAGAGAAGTTTCTGGAGCGCAAAAATTACGAAAAAATTGCTGAAGCTGTTTTTAAATGTGCATTTTAAATATATCGACAGTTTATGTAAGAAACACATATATTGTTATTTTTTATTATTAATTAATTATTATATCATTATTATTGTTATCAGTTTTTATGAGTCCCTTCTTTTGCAGTGCATTTGATCATTATTTATTTTTGTAATAAACTTGACTTAAGCCTTGATAATAATCTTTGATATTAACGCATGCTTTCATATCATTTGAAAATATTTAGATTAGATATAGCATTGAATACCATTAAAATCAAGAGTAAGATGACTTAATTCAGTGTAAATATTTGAGTGGGCCCTGGGGCCCTCTGTAGTGGAAAGGATGGGCCCCGCGGTGGAAAATGGTTAGGATACCCCGATTCAATTTACAGTAATTTGTCATTTCTAAATGTTATAAATATTTTTACAAATATTCATGCAAATATTTTCTGGTGACTGAGCTGCCAGTTTTTTTACAGTCAAATCTTAAGATTTTTTTTTACAGCGTACATAAAAAAAACAGTCAAATGCATAGGCAATTATGTAATTCTTATACATTTATATTCATATATTATTCACTGTTACAAGCGAACCATAACTACGATTTTGACACGCCTGATATAATCTGACTGTTCTGAAATTTAAATGTGTAAAAGTTTTTGTAAAAGGGGTTGTTTGCAACCTTAAAAGGGAGCTGCATTTTATTGAAATGTTGCCTATCATCCACAATCCCTTCTCTTTTATGTGTAATCTAAATGATAACATATGGCTCGTATTAAACAGGTAACAATGCATCTATTCAGCCTATTAAGCCCCTCTAAAAAAACATTTACATGCCGTGACCTGCAAATTAACCCAGTATTAGCGTCGTTGTTATTATAAGAGCTAACGCCGAGGAACTACTTTTAAAAACACTGCACATTGATTACCGAGAGTTAACTACCTTCATTTCCGGGCTGGGGAGAGCACCTATTTGATAAGACACACCCACATCATTTTGGGACGGATTCAATTTTGTACATATTTTGGGCGCAGCTGTACACATTGAAGCATGAAATATATTAATATATTCTCGCCTGTGTGGCGAGTTGGTAAAAGTATTTGCTGGGTTATAAATCATGCCTCCCACTTGAATAACAAAAGGTTGTGTCCATTAGGGCTCCAACGATTAGTCGACAATAACATTTGTCGCCAACAACTATATTTGTCGACGATAGCCGCGACGTCATTACTCGTGTTTTTCCGGGCGGAACCGGTACCAAAATGTATTTCGATACTTTCAATTAGGGATGTCTGATAATATCGGACTGCCGATATTATCGGCCGATAAATGCTTTAAAATGCAATATCGGAAATTATCGGTATCGTTTTCAAAATTATCGGTATCGGTTTCAAAAAGTAAAATGTATGACTTTTTAAAATGCCGCCGTGTACACGGACGTAGGGAGAAGTACAGAGCGCCAATAAACCTTAAAGGCACTGCCTTTGCGTGCCGGCCCAGTCACAAAACATCTACGGCTTTTCACACACTCACAAGTGAATGCAATGCATACTTGGTCAACAGCCATACAGGTCACACTGAGGGTGGCCGTATAAACAACTTTAACACTGTTACAAATATGCGCCACACTGTGAACCCACACCAAAGAACAATGACAAACACATTTCGGGAGAACATCCGCACCGTAACACAACATAAACACAACAGAACAAATACCCAGAACCCCTTGCAGCACTAACTCTTCCGGGACGCTACAATATACACCCTCCGCTACCACCAACCCCCCCACCTCAACCCCGCCCACCTCAATCTCCTCATGCTCTCTCAGGAAGAGCATGTCCCAAATTCCAAGCTGCTGTTTTGAGGCATGTTAAAAAAAATTATGCACTTTGTGACTTCACTAATAAATATGGCAGTGCCATGTTGCTATTTTTTTCCATAACTTGAGTTGATTTATTTTGGAAAACTTTGTTACATTGTTTAATGCATCCAGCGGGGCATCACAACAAAATTAGGCATAATAATGTGTTAATTCCACGACTGTATATATCGGTATCGGTTGATATCGGAATCGGTATTTAAGAGTTGGACAATATCGGAAATCGCCAAAAAAGCCATTATCGGACATCTCTAATACATATATATATATATATATATATATATATATATACATATATATATATATATATATATATATATATATATATATATAGCTAGCGACTAGCGCTTTTGTTGTAAGGTAGCGATTATCACTCTAGTTGCTATCTAGCGATTCACGTTCCAGTTGTCAGCTAGTGATTAATGAGCTAGTTGCCAGCAAACGATTAGCGCTGTAGTTGTCTGCTAGTGATTAGCCTTCTAGTTGCCAGCAAGCGATTAGGGCTGTAGCTGCCAGCTAGCGATTAACGCCCTAGCTGTCATATGGCCATTGGCGTGCTGGTTGCCGGCTAGCGACTAGCACTTTAGTTGTAAGCTAGCGATTAGCGCTCTAGTTGCTAACTAGCGATTCACGCTCCAATTGTCAGCTAGTGATTAGTGAGCTAGTTGCCAGCAAGCGATTAGTGCTCTAGTTGTCAGCTAGTGATTAGCGCTCTAGTTGTCAGCTAGCAATTAACGTCCTAGCTGTCAGATAGCCATTGGCGTGCTGGTTGTCAGCTAGCGACTAGCGCTTTTGTTGTAAGGTAGCGATTATAACTGTAGTTGCTAACCAGCGATTAGCGCTGTAGTTGTCTGCTAGTGATTAGCCTTCTAGTTGCCAGCAAACGATTAGCGCTGTAGTTGCCAGCTAGCGATTAACGCGCTAGCTGTCATATAGCCATGGTTGTCGGCTAGCGACTAGCACTTTGGTTGTAAGCTCTAGCTTAGCTAGCGATTAGCGCGCTAGATGCCAGTTAGAAATTAAGAGTTTTAGTAACCAGCTAACAATTATCGCTGTAGTTGCCAGCTAGCCATTGGTGTGCTGGTCGTTAGCTAGCAATTAGCACTCTAGTTGCTAACTAGCGATTCAAGCTCCAGTTGTCAGCTAGTGATTAGTGAGCTAGTTGCCAGCAAGCGATTAGCGCTCTAATTGCCAGCTAGCGATTAGAGCTCCAGTTGCCAGCTAGCGATTAACACCCTAGTTGTCAAATAGCAATTAGCGCTATAGTTGCAAGCTAGTGATTAACGTTCTAATTGCTAGCTATCGATTAGCGCTCAAGTTGTCAGCTAGTGATTAATGCCCTAGCTGTCAGATAGCCATTGGCATGTGTTGGTTATCAGCGAGCGACTAGCGCTTTTGTTGTAAGCTAGCGATCATCACTGTAGTTGCTAGCCAGCGATTAGCGCTGTAGTTGTCAGCTAGTGATTAGCCTTCTAGTTGCCAGCAAGCGATTAGCGCTGTAGCTGCCAACTAGCGATTAACGCCCTAGCTGTCATATAGCCATTGGCGTGCTGGTTGCCGGCTAGCGACTAGCACTTTAGTTGTAAGCTCTAGCTTAGCTAGCGATTAGCCCGCTAGATGCTAGCTAGAAATTAAGAGTTTTAGTAACCAGCTAACAATTATCGCTCTAGTTGCCAGCTTGCGCTTAACGCCCCTAGTTGTCAGCTCGCCATTGGTGTGCTGGTCGTTAGCTAGCAATTAGCGCTCTTGTTGCTAGCTAGCGATTCACGCTCCAGTTCTCAGCTAGTGATTAGTGAGCTAGTTGCCAGCAAGCGATTAGCGCTCTAATTGCCAGCCAGCGATTAACGCCCTGGTTGTCAAATAGCAATTAGCGCTGTAGTTGCTAGCTAGCGATTAACACTCTAGTTGCTAGCTATCAATTAGTGCTCTAGTTGTCAGATAGCCATTGGCGTGCTGGTTTGTTAGCTAGCAATTAACGCTCTTGTTGCTAGCTAGCGATTCACGCTCCAGTTCTCAGCTAGTGATTAGTGAGCTAGTTGCCAGCAAGCGATTAGCGCTCTAATTGCCAGCTAGCGATTAACGCCCTGGTTGTCAAATAGCCATTAGCGCTCTAGTTGCTAGCTAGCAATTAACGCTCTAGTTGCTAGCTATCGATTAGCGCTCTAGTTGTCAGCTAGCGATTAATGCCCTAGCTGTCAGATATCCATTGGCGTGCTGGTTGTTAGCTAGCAATTAGCGCTCCAGTTGTCAGCTAGTGATTAGTGAGCTAGTTGCCAGCAAGCGATTATAGCTCCAGTTGCCAGCTAGCTATTAACACCCTAGTGGTCAGCTACCGATTAGCGCTTTAATTGTCAGCTAACGATTAGCGCTCTGGTTGTCAGATGGCGATTGGCTATATAGCTGTCAGCTAGCTATTAGAGGCACAATACTGTTATTTCAATATCTGTGATGAGGTGGCGACTTGTCCAGGGTGAAACCTCCTCCAACCTCCAAGGACAAAGCTACGAACAATGGGAGACCGGGCTTTCTGCTCCGCCGCTCCTAGTCTGTGGAACGCTCTCCCTGACCACCTGAGGGCACCACAGACTGTGGATGCTTTTAAAAAAAGGGTTAAAAACCCTTCTTTTTAAAAAAGCCTTCTTTTTTTAGATATATGCATACTAGTTATAGCTATTTGGCTGTTCTAGTTTTTATTTTATTTTATTTTTTATTATCTTTTTATTTTTTTAATACACTGCAGCACTTTGAGGTTGTTTACTCAATGTAAAGTGCTTTTTACAAATAAAATCTATTATTATTATTATTATTACCCCGCCTTCCACCCGAATGCAGCTGAGATAGGCTCCAGCAAAGCTACAAAGCTATGAACAATGGGAGACCAGGCTTTCTGCTTCGCCGCTCCCAGTCTGTGGAACGCTCTCCCTGACCACCTGAGGGCACCACAGACTGTGGATGCTTTTAAAAAAGGCCTAAAAACCCATCTTTTTAAAAAAGCCTTTTTTAAGCTATATGCATACTAGTTCTAGCTATTTGGCTGTTCTAGTTTTTATGTATTTTTATTTTTTTAATACACTGTAGCACTTTGAGGTTGTTTACTCAATGTAAAGTGCTTTTTACAAATAAAATCTGCTATTATTATTATTACCCCGCCTTCCGCCCGAATGCAGCTAAGATAGGCTCCAGCACCCCCCGCTACCCTGAAAGGGACAAGTGGTAGAAAATGTATGAATGGATAGTATAGCACAATAACAAGGTACCTTTAGAACAGTGGTTCTTAACCTGGGTTTGATCGAACCCTAGGGGTTTGGTGAGTCGGGGCTCAGGGGTTCGGCGGAGGTCAAGACACACCTGACTCATCGTGTAAATAAAAACTTCTCCCTATCGGCGTATTACGGATACGACAACAGCAGAAGTCACACTGATTTGCAGGTGTGTAATTTGTTGTGAGTTTATGCACTGTGTTGGTTTTGTTCTTTGAACAAGGTGATGTTTATGCACGGTTCATTTTGTGCACCAGTAAAAAAACATAACACTTTAGTATGCGGAACATATTAACCATTATTTAGTTGCTTATTAACATGCAAATTAGTAACATATTGGCTTTTAAAGGCCTACTGAAAGCCACTACTACCGACCACGCAGTCTGATAGTTTATATATCAATGATGAAATCTTAACATTGCAACACATGCCAATACGGCCGGGTTAACTTATAAAGTGCAATTTAAAATTTCCCGCGAAACTTCCGGTTGAAAACGCCTATGTATGATGACGTATGCGCGTGACGTCAATGGTTGAAACGGAAGTATTGGGACACATTGTATCCAATACAAACAGCTCTGTTTTCATCGCAAAATTCCACAGTATTCTGGACATCTGTGTTGGTGAATCTTTTGCAATTTGTTTAATGAACAATGAAGACTGCAAAGAAGAAAGTTGTAGGTGGGATCGGTGTATTAGCGGCTGGCTGCATGAACACAACCAGGAGGACTTTGAGTTGGATAGCAGACGCGCTATGCGACGCTAGCCGCCGACCGCATCGATGATCGGGTGAAGTCCTTCGTCGCGCCGTCGATCGCTGGAACGCAGGTGAGCACGGGTGTTGATGAGCAGATGAGGGCTGGCTGGCGTAGGTGGATAGCTAATGTTTTTATCATAGCTCTGTGAGGTCCCGTAGCTAAGTTAGCTTCAATGGCGTCGTTAGCAACAGCATTGTTAAGGCTGGAAAGCATTAACCGTGTAGTTACAGGTCCATGGTTTAATAGTATTGTTGATCTTCTGTCTATCCTTCCAGTCAGGGGTTTATTTCTTTTGTTTCTATCTGCAGTTAAGCCCGATGCCATCACGTTAGCTCCGTAGTTAAAGTGTTTCGCCGATGTATGGTCGTGGAGATAAAAGTCACTGTGAATGTCCATTTCGCGTTCTCGACTCTCATTTTCAAGAGGATATAGTATCCGAGGTGGTTTAAAATACAAATCCGTGATCCACAATAGAAAAAGGAGAAAGTGTGGAATCCAATGAACCCCTGTACCTAAGTTATGGTCAGAGCGAAAAAAGATACGTCCTGCACTGCACTCTAGTCCTTCACTCTTACGTTCCTCATCCACTAATTTTTCATCCTGGCTCAAATTAATGGGGTAATCGTTGCTTTCTCGGTCAGAATCGCTCTCGCTGCTGGTGTAAACAATGGGGAATTGTGAGGAATACTAGCTCCTGTGACGTCACGCTACTTCCGGTAAAGGGGCAAGGCTTTTTTTTATCAGTGACCAAAACTTGCTTACTTTATCGTCGATGTTCTGTACTAAATCCTTTCAGCAAAAATATGGCAATATCGCGAAATGATCAAGTATGACACATAGAATGGATCTGCTATCCCCGTTTAAATAAATAAAAATTCATTTCAGTAGGCCTTTAACTAGTCATTATTAAGTACTTATTAATGCCTTATTCGACATGGCCTTATTATAACCCTAACCCTCTAACCCTGGCCCTAACCCTAACCAAATAACTCTAAATTAAGTCTTTGTTACTTAGAAAATGTTCCCCATACTGAAGTGTTACCAAAAACATATACATTTGTCTTGAATTTGAAAAAAAAAAAAAATTTATTTTTCACTAAAGAAGGGTTCGGTGAATGCGCATATGAAACTGGTGGGGTTCGGTACCTCCAACAAGGTTAAGAACCACTGCTTTAGAATCAGCTTAAAGGCCTACTGAAATGAATTTTTTTTTTATTTAAACGGGGATAGCAGATCCATTCTATGTGTCATACTTGATCATTTTGCGATATTGCCATATTTTTGTTGAAAGGATTTAGTATAGAACAACGACGATAAAGTTCGCAACTTTTGGTCCTGATAAAAAAAAGCCTTGCCTATACCGGAAGTAGCGTGACGTCTCAGGAGGAAGGATTCCTCACAATTCCCCATTGTTTACAATGGAGCGAGAGCGATTCGGACCGAGAAAGCGACGATTACCCCATTAATTTGAGCGAGGATGAAAGATTTGTGGATGAGGAACGTTAGAGTGAAGGACTAGAGAGGCAGTGCAAGGTGTATCTTTTTTCGCTCCGACTGTAACTTAGGTACAAGGTCTCATTGGATTCCACACACTCTCTTTTTTCTATTGTGGATCACGGATTTGTATTTTAAACCACCTCGGATACTATATCCTCTTGAAAATGAGAGTCGAGAACGCGAAATGGACATTCACAGTGACTTTTATCTCCACGACAATACATCGTTGACGCACTTTAGCTACGGAGCTAACGTGATAGCATCGGGCTCAAATGCAGATAGAAACTAAAGAAAAAAACCCCTGACTGGAAGGATAGACAGAAGATCAACAATACTATTAAACCATGAACATGTAATTACACGGTTAATAATTTCCAGCTTGGCGAAGCTTAACAATTGAAGCTAACTACGGAGCGGCGGCGGCGGGCATTGTAGCTTTCGACGACACCCCGGCCGCCATCAGAGTCGACAAAGAAACATATATTTCCCCAAAGTTACGTACGTGACATGCACATAGCGACACGCACGTACGGGCAAGCGATCAAATGTTTGGAAGCCAAAGCTGTACTCACGGTAGTGCGTCTGCTATCCAGCTCAAACACAACACAACCTCCAGCCGCTAATACACCGATCCCACCTACAACTTTCTTCTTTGCAGTCTCCATTGTCCATTAAACAAATTGCAAAAGATTCACCAACACAGATGTCCAGAATACTGTGGAATTGTTCGATGAAAACAGAGCAGTTTGTACGGTGACACGTTGGGTACGAATACTTCCGTGACTTTTATCTCCACGACAATACATTGGTGACACACTTAGCTACTGAGCTAACGTGATAGCATCGTTGTCAAATGAAGATAGAAACAAAATAAATAAACCCCTGACTGGAAGGATAGACAGAAGATCAACAATACTATAAAACCATGTACATGTAACTACACGGTTAAAAATTCTCAGCCTGGTAAGAATTAACAATGCTGTTGCTAACGACGCTAAGGCTAATTTAGCAACTTAGCAACCGGACCTCACAGAACTATGATAAAAACATTAGCGCTCCACCTACGCCAGCCAGCCCTCATCTTCCCATCAACAGCCGTGCTCACCTGCGTTCCAGCGATCGACGGCGCGACGAAGGACTTCATCCGTGTGTTTGGCGGCAAGCATCGGCTAGGCGTAGTAAGTAGTCCTTGTTGTGTTGCTGTAAGTATTGTACTTAGCCGCTAATACACCGATCGATCCCACCTACAACGTTCTTCTTTGCAGCCTCCATTGTTCATTAAACACATTGCAAAAGATTCACCAACACAGATGTCCAGAATACTGTGGAATTTTGTCGAAGAAAACAAGAGCTTTTTGTATCGGGTCCGATGGGGTCCAACCACTTCCGTGGATTTTGTGACGTCACGCGCATAAATCATATCCAAAGGAGTTTTTCAACCGGAAGTGTGGGGGGAATTTTAAAATTGCACTTTATAAGTTAACCCGGCCGTATTGGCATGTGTTTCAATGTTAAGATTTCATCATTGATATATAAACTATCAGACTGTGTGGTCGGTAGTAGTGGGTTTCAGTAGGCCTTTAATGTACAATGAAATCATGATTTCATGCAAGATATATAAATAGGGGCTTCCTTCTCGCAGTTTGGGGGTCCCTGGCCAGGAAAACCTTGAAGACCACTAGGACTGGACTGGACTAGACTGGACTGGAGTGTGAAGGCAGCCTAAGACACTGAAGCGTGACGCAAGCAGACAGCATGGGGGTCATAGCCAAATGTATCATCTGTCTTTGAATATGCTGCCTGCACAGCATGAAACAGAGGACGCATTATGGAAAACACAATGCGTGCATCTATTCCACAGTCCGTGTTTAAGTGCAGGAAAACTCGCAGGCCTGCTGGCCTTGTGCTGTGTGCACACACACTGGGAGCATCTAGTGCTGCTGCACGCTACGAACTCCCATTGAAAAACTACATATTCCCACTTTGACGTCGATTATCAAAACGCCACGCTAAAAAAAACACCGGGATTGAGTTGCCTGTTGTATTGATCACAAATCGGCTGTATTCGTTGTTTCGAAACGCGTCAATAAATGCCCTGGCATCCCTTAAACGTGCGCCGAAGAGGACGAGAATAGAGGGAGAATATGGCTGTTATAGAGCATAAACGAGGAGTAATAACGTGTCACCGGCGCCGGGTTAGGAGCAGCCAGGAGGCGGGCTCAGAGAGGAGCCACAGGCCCCGCTCAGCCGTGTCGCTTCCTTCCTTCCTTCCCCCCCCGTCTTCGCGGACAATATGGCTCCTCGTCGGGCAGCCGTCACGCCGTCGGACGCACGCCTCGTTCGGGCAGCCTTACCGTTCTATCCGGCGGTGTTCGCTCCGTCCATTGTCCCGCTTCGTCCGCTGCTACCGACTGAGTCCTCCTGGCTGCTCGACACCCCGACAGCCTTCCTCCCTTCTGCTCCTCCTCCTCCTCTTCTTCCCCCTCCCATCATCTGCTTTCCTCCATCCCCTTATCTTATCTTATCTTAACATCCTCTCCTTTTGTTTTGTCTTACATTCCAGCCCAATAATCCACAAAAATATTGATTCATTATTCATTACGTATATATAAAAAGTGTCCAAATAAAGCTAATTCAAAAGGTAAACAAATAGCACATCTGTACTAGTCGGATCGACCCAAAAATCGATACTATTGATACCAGTATATTTTACGTGGGTTTTTTTTTTTTGCAATTTTTATTTATTCCCATACTAAATCCATTTAAAAGTATATTTTTAAGTACTTTTTTTTTTATTCGATTTTTTTTTAAGAATCAATGCTTATATTTAAACATTGAAACAGCTTCTCTTTTATTTAATTAATATTACTGATATTGTTTCTTTTGTTAGTATTTCTCCCTTTTTTAGTATTGTATTATCCCTTCTTTTTTTTTTTGCAGGAAAAGGAAAACATTTACCTTAATTGGCGCAATAAATTTAAAATGCACCGATTTGTGAGATTAAATACGGAGCCCCTAAAGGGACATGGGGTTTTTTTTTTGGTTTTTTTTTAATTAATATTACTGATATTGTTGCTTTTATTAGTATTTCTCCCTTTTTTAGTATTGTATTCTCCCTTTTTTTTTTTTTGCAGGAAAAGAAAAACATTTACCTTAATTGGCGCAATAAGTTTAAAATGCACCGATTTGTGAGATTAAATAAGCGCTTTCTGATAAACAAGGCAGCTGTATCGGTCACATGATTTTTTTTCTTCTTAAAGTGACACACACACATCAAGCCATCGAGGGACGCAGTATCACTAGTTGTGTTTCATAAGGCATTGATGCTTCAGTATCGTTTGACCCATCACTATAGTATATATTGTTCACAAATAAGTTTGTTGATTGATTTAATAAATAAATAAAAAATCCCTAAAATATATATCCTATGTTTTATTCTGATTATAATCTTAATCAACAAATTAAAGGGGGGAAATCACAAAGCCATTGAACTTTCTTGAAAAACTGTACCTGATACGGTGTGCAACCTTTGGCTCACAAAAGAGATGTTTGGTGTTATCTGCTGGCGAAATGTATCGAAATCCTGTTCAAATGAATTGACCTGATTTTTGTTGATAATTTCTAGTCTTATCGCGAGCGTTTCTGATTATTTATCTTCCTGTCATTAATAATTTGTTAGGAGAGTGGTTGCAATAGTTGAAAATAAATTTTAAAAAATAGTTTTAAAAAATTCATTTAGGTTAAGTGTGTGTGTTGATGCAGTATGTAAGCGGGTGTGTACAGTACACGTATTACTAAATGTATGGAATCATATTCAAGTAAATATATTTGAATTACTTTGACTGATGCAGACCACTACTAACATAATATTTTTGGTCAATACCAGTCAACTCGGGTTAATAATTTAAGTAATTTATTTTGGCTGTGGCAGCATATAACACTTTATTAACTGAGACATGTTTTTATTATTTAAATTATTTACACAAAATCTTAATATAATCCAATCTGTTTTAGTTTATTTTATGGATTTTGTAAAGTTTTTTCATAAGAAAGTGCCTCCGCAAGTTACATTCTTTTGAGACTTGATTGCAAAGTAAACACATCATATACTGCACTGTCAATAAATTCATTATGCTGCCTTCGCTACTCGTTACTAGCGTGTGCAAATAGTTACCAGCATGAAGAAACAGAAGCTCCAGAAGTTTTGTTGAGGATTGATGTTCCATCTCTTGCATTCTTTTCCTTCCTCGGTTGTATTTCTTTACACTTCTTCCTTCATTTAGGTTCGTAAGACTAAAAAATATAAGCATAAAATAAACTTTACTAAAGTATAACGTCCATTGTGTATTTTACACAAATAAAATGGTTTAGTATTAGTACATTAACACAATAAACTACAGATGTTCACACATATAGAAATTAAAAAATCCACAGCAAACATTGCACACAATGAATGTGGCTCAAAACAATTAAATTTAAGGTCAGAGTGGTGTCTGAAGAGAGTATGGCCAACTAAACAGGTGCCATGATTGCTGCCAAGGACGTGTGCAAATGTGCCTGGATGCATGCAATTGCTGTCGTTTTGATCATAGTTTTTTATGACAAAATAAACCAAAATGTTCCATCTATATATACAAACCCCGTTTCCATATGAGTTGGGAAATTGTGTTAGATGTAAATATAAACGGAATACAATGATTTGCAAATCATTTTCAACCCATATTCAGTTGAATATGCTACACACACAACATATTTAATGTTCAAACTGATTAACTTTTTTTTTTTTTTTGCAAATAATCATTAACTTTAGAATTTGATGCCAGCAACACGTGACAAAGAAGTTGGGAAAGGTGGCAATAAATACTGATAAAGTTGAAGAATGCTCATCAAACACTTATTTGGAACATCCCACTGGTGAACAGGCAAATTGGGAACAGGTGGGTGCCATTATTGGGTATAAAAGTAGATTCCATGAAATGCTCAGTCATTCACAAACAAGGATGGGGCGAGGGTCACCACTTTGTCAACAAATGCGTGAGCAAATTGTTGAACAGTTTAAGAAAAACCTTTCTCAACCAGCTATTGCAAGGAATTTAGGGATTTCACCATCTACGCTCCGTAATATCATCAAAGGGTTCAGAGAATCTGGAGAAATCACTGCACGTAAGCAGCTAAGCCCGTGACATTCGATCCCTCAGGCTGTACTGCATCAACAAGCGACATCAGTGTGTAAAGGATATCACCACATGGGCACAGGAACACTTCAGAAACCCAATGTCAGTAACTACAGTTGGTCGCTACATCTGTAAGTGCAAGTTAAAACTCTCCTACGCAAGGCGAAAACCGTTTATCAACAACACCCAGAAACGCCGTCTGCTTCGCTGGGCCTGAGCTCATCTAAGATGGACTGATACAAAGTGGAAAAGTGTTCTGTGGTCTGACGAGTCCACATTTCAAATTGTTTTTGGAAACTGTGGACGTCGTGTCCTCCGGACCAAAGAGGAAAAGAACCATCCGGATTGTTACAGGCGCAAAGTTGAAAAGCCAGCATGTGTGATGGTATGGGGGTGTATTAGTGCCCAAGACATGGGTAACTTACACATCTGTGAAGGCACCATTAATGCTGAAAGGTACATACAGGTTTTGGAGCAACATATGTTGCCATCCAAGCAACGTTACCATGGACGCCCCTGCTTATTTCAGCAAGACAATGCCAAGCCACATGTTACATCAACGTGGCTTCATAGGAAAAGAGTGCGGGTACTAGACTGGCCTGCCTGTAGTCCAGACCTGTCTCCCATTGAAAATGTGTGGCGCATTATGAAGCCTAAAATAGCACAAGGGAGACCAACCCTGACTGTTGAACAACTTAAGCTGTACATCAAGCAAGAATGGGAAAGAATTCCACCTGAGAAGCTTCAAAAATGTGTCTCCTCAGTTCCCAAACGTTTACTGAGTGTTGTTAAAAGAAAAGGTGATGTAACACAGTGGTGAACATGCCCTTTCCCAACTAAACTTTTGCAGCCATGAAATTCTAAGTTAATTATTATTTGCAAAGTTTGAATATCAAATATCTTGTCTTTGTAGTGCATTCTATTGAATACGGGTTGAATATTTACATCCAACACAATTTCCCAACTCATATGGAAACGGGGTTTGTATATAGTTCTAAACATACACTATATTGGCAAACATATTTGGCCACCTGCCTTGATTCACATATGAACTTGAAGTGCCATCCCATTCCTAACCCATAGGGTTCAATGTGATGTCGGTCCACCTTTTGCAGCTATTACAGCTTCAACTCTTCTGGGAAGGCTGTCCACAAGGTTGCAGAGTGTGTTTATAGGAATTTTCCACCATTCTTCCAAAAGCGCTTTGGTGAGGTCACACACTGATGAGGCCTGGCTCTCAGTCTCCGTTCTAATTCATCCCATCGGGTTCAGGTCAGGACTCTGTGCAGGCCAGTCAAGTTCATCCACACCAGACTCTGTCATCCATGCCTTTATGGACCTTGCTTTGTGCACTGGTGCACAGTCATGTTGGAAGAGGAAGGGGCCCGCTCCAATTCTGATTCTGATCATTTGGATAGGTGGCCAAATACTTTTGGCAATGTAGTGTACTCCAGCTCCTAAACTTACAATAAAAAATGCTTTTTTTGTATAATTTTCAGGCCGTATTTGGTGACCTGTAGGCACTCCAACATTCATCCTCATTTTGACAAAATCTTTATTAGCTTTGGACCAGGGGTCACCAACCTTTTTGAAACCAAGAGCTACTTCTTGGGTACTGATTAATGCGAAGGGCTACCAGTTTAAAAACACTTAAATAAATTGCCAGAAATAGCCAATTTGCTCAATTTACCTTTTACTCTATTTTATTATTATTAATTAATGATATTTACACTTAATTGAACGGTTTAAAAGAGGAGAAAACACGAAAAAAATTACAATTAAATTTGAAACATAGTATATCTTCAATTTCGACTCTTTAAAATTCAAAATTCAACAGAAAAAAAGAAGAGAAAAACTAGCTAATTCGAATCTTTCTGAAAAAATTAAATAATTTATGGAACATCATTAGTAATTTTTCCTGATTAAGATTAATTTTAGAATTTTGATGACATGTTTTAAATAGGTTAAAATCAAATCTGCACTTTGTTAGAATATATAACAAATTGGACCAAGCTATATTTCTAACAGACAAATCATTATTTCTTCTAGATTTTCCAGAACAAAAATTTTGAAAGAAATTCAAAAGACTTTGAAATAAGATTTAAATTTGATTCTACAGATTTTCTAGATTTGCCAGAATAATTTTTTTGAATTTTAATCATAAGTTTGAAGAAATATTTCACAAATATTCTTCGTCGAAAAAACAGAAGCTAAAATGAAGAATTAAATTAAAATGTATTTATTATTCTTTATAATAAAAAAAATAAATTTACTTGAACATTGATTTAAATTGTCAGGAAAGAAGAGGAAGGAATTTAAAAGGTAAAAAGGTATATGTGTTTAAAAATCCTAAAATCATTTTAAGGTTGTATTTTTTCTCTAAAATTGTCTTTCAGAAAGTTATAAGAAGCAAAGTAAAAAAATTAATGAATTTATTTAAACAAGTGAAGACCAAGTCTTTAAAATATTTTCTTGGATTTTCAAATTCTATTTGAGTTTTGTCTCTCTTAGAATTAAAAATGTCGGGCAAAGCGAGACCAGCTTGCTAGTAAATAAATAAAATTTAAAAAATAGAGGCAGCTCACTGGTAAGTGCTGCTATTTGAGCTATTTTTAGAACAGGCCAGCGGGCTACTCATCTGGTCCTTACGGGCTACCTGGTGCCCGCGGGCACCGCGTTGGTGACCCCTGCTTTGGACCAACAATCACAGAGAAATGATGACTTTTGTGGGAAGCATGTCAACGGTGGTGTCTATCACTCTTTATGTAGTATTCTAGCTCAGGGGTGTCAAACTTATTTTAGCTCAGGGGCCGCTTGGAGGAAAATCTATTCCCACGTGGACCGGACGGGTAAAATCATGGCATAATAACTTAAAAACACAACAATGACAACTACAGATTATTCTCTTTGATTTACTTTGGCCCAAATTAGAACAAGCACATTGTGAAAATGTACACATCACAAATAATCCTCTTGACCAAACACTTTCAGTTAGTTGAAAATTCTGAGGGAAAAAATTGGTGCAGTTTCCAAAACACCAGGAAGAACACAATGGACTTAGAATGCGCAGTCCCGATATAAACTGTTTGCATGCCTAACAGAATTGCTATTGCGACATCCAGTGGACACATTTAAAACAGCAGTGTCTTTCATTTAAAAATGCAGCTCAAATTTACACTTAGCAAACTCATCTCGCGGGCCGCATTGAACCTGTTCTCGTCTTTCTTTCTTTGCACATGCTAAGTGAATATGTGTACTTTTGTAGTTATTTCTACACAATAACTCAGATATGGTAACACTGGTGAGCACTAGAGAAAATGGAGTGATTTGTGGTCAAGAACATATTTTTCTTTATTCATTATTGACATTTTACTTGCAACTCTATGTTGTATATTTTTAATGAGATTTTCAGTTCATTTTCTCATCTATTATTACACTCAAAATGTGGTTTATTTTACTTATTCAATGTCCCGTCTATGTCAGGGGTGTCAAACTCATTTTCGATCGAGGGCCAGTTGGAGAAAAATCTACTCCCAAGTGGGCCGGACTGGTAAAATCACGGCACGATAACTTAAAAATAAAGACAACTTCAGATTGTTTTCTTTCTTTGAAAATAGAACGAGCACATTCTGAAAATGTACAAATCATGTTGTTGGGTTGTTTTTTTTACACTTACATGTTGCGGTTAATAGTATTCTATCTTTATTTGTCGTTATTTATATTTTCTGAATAAATTATGTGATAATAAGGGTGTAACGGTACACAAAAATTTCGGTTCGGTACGTACCTCGGTTTAGAGGTCACGGTTCGGTTAATTTTCGGTACAGTAAGAAAACAACAAAATAAACATTTTCTGGTTATTTATTTATCAAAATTGGTAAACAATGGCTTTATCCTTTTAAAATTGCTTTAAAATAGCTGTGTGTGTGATAGATGTGAGCCACCACTAGGCTGATCAGTGCAACAACAGCAGGCAGTCATGAATGCTAAGCATAACAATAACATACATATACACACAGGGTCCATTGCCAGGGTTAATGCAGTCAACATATACACTACCGTTCAAAAGTTTGGGGTCACCCAAACAATTTTGTGGAATAGCCTTCATTTCTAAGAACAAGAATAGACTGTCGAGTTTCAGATGAAAGTTCTCTTTTTCCGGCCATTTTGAGCGTTTAATTGACCCCACAAATGTGATGCTCCAGAAACTCAATCTGCTCAAAGGAAGATCAGTTTTGTAGCTTCTGTAACAAGCTAAAGTGTTTTCACATGTGTAAACATGATTGCACAAGGGTTTTCTAATCATCAATTAGCCTTCTGAGCCATTGAGCAAACACATTGTACCATTAGAACACTGGAGCGATAGTTGCTGGAAATGGGCCTCTATACACCTATGTAGATATTGCACCAAAAACCAGACATTTGCAGCTAGAATAGTCATTTACCACATTAGCAATGTATAGAGTGTATTTCTTTAAAGTTAAGACTAGTTTAAAGTTATCTTCATTGAAAAGTACAGTGCTTTTCATTAAAAAATAAGGACATTTCAATGTGACCCCAAACTTTAGAACGGTAGTGTATAAAATAAAAACTAAATAAGATAAGGCTCAGAATTGGTTTCTTAACAAAACATTTCTACATGTAAAGTGCAACATTTCCACATATGAAGTGCAACATTTCCACATATAAAGTGCAACATTAAACTGCTTCAAGTTGTTGCTCAGATTAAATAAAATGACAAAACTTTTCTTCTACATATAAAAAGTGCAACATTAAACAGTTTCAAGTCAACTCAGATTAACTTTTCTTCCCCCCCCAGCCTTTAACCCTGGTGACTTTCACTCAATTTTCATGTTTTTTTGCCAGAAAAATCAGTTTATCCACATTGTCTGCAGAAAGAGCAGACCTGCTTGCAGTTACAATGTCTCCAGCTGTGGAAAATACCCTTTCACTGGGCACGGAGGTAGCAGGTATGGCGAGGTAGTGCCTGGCTAACTTGGCAATAAGAGTATATATGGGCTCATTGTTCTTCCACCATAGAAGTGGGTCAAAATCTAGTTTTTAATGCAATATGGTCTTAAATCTGCTGCTATAAAAACATTTGTTATTGCTTTAGCCCTGCCTGACTCGCCGAGGAGAAGCTGCTTGAATGCGGTGGGAGCTGTGTTTGTTCGTCTTTCTCTTCGTTGAAGCGATGTTATCCATTGTTGTATCGCACCGCAAAGCCAAAGTGTTCCCAATCGGGAGATCTTAACGAGGCAGGAGGGTCTTCTAGCTTTGGCTTTTGCATGTTGTCGTAGCCCGGTCGTTGCTAGCATGCCATGTGTTGTGTCTCAGTGTGAATTGTTTACACAACGTGCGGTGCGCTACTTAATATGTCCGTGTGGAAACTCGTTCGGTACACCTCCGAACCGAACCCCCCGTACCGAAACGGTTCAATACAAATACACGTACCGTTACACCCTTATGTGTTAATGTTCATCAGTCAACTCATTGGTGTTAATTTTCAATCCATCAAGATAAAAAAAATAATATCAAAATCAAATTACAGGATGTTATTTATGTAGTTTGCTCATCTTCCTCGACTGGTGCACTAACATGTGGTGTAGTTTTTTTTTTTTTTTTACATATGGCGCATAATCTACAAAGATACAATGAATTGCTATTGCGACATCTAGTGAACAACAGTTTCATTCAATCAAAAATTTCGGCTCATTTTTATACTTAGCAAACTCATTCCACGGACCGGAAAAACCTGTTTGCGGGCCTGTTCCGGCCCGCACGTTTGACACCCCTGGTCTATGTGTATTTGTTAGAGATGTCCGATAATATCAGCCATGCTTTAAAAATGTAATATTGGAAATTATCGGTATCGTTTTTTTATTATCGGTATCGTTTTTTTTGTGTTTTTTTTTTAATTAAATCAACATAAAAAACACAAGATACACTTACAATTAGTGCACCAACCCCAAAAAAAAACTCCCTCATTTACACTCATTCACACAAAAGGGTTGTTTATTTCTGTTATTAATATTGTGGTTCCTACATTATATATCAATACAGTCTGCAAGGGATACAGTCCGTAAGCACACATGATTGTGCGTGCTGCTGGTCCACTAATAGTACTAAACTTTAACAGTTAATTTTACTAATTTTCATTAATTACTAGTTTCTATGTAACTGTTTTTATACTGTTTTACTTTCTTTTTTATTCAAGAAAATGTTATTTTATTAATTTTTTAAAAAAGGACCTTATCTTCACCATACCTGGTTGTCCAAATTAGGCATAATAATGTGTTAATTCCACGACTGTATATATCGGTATCGGTTGATATTGGTATCGGTAATTAAGAGTTGGACAATATCGGATATCGGCAAAAAAGCCATTATCGGACATCCCTAGTATTCGTGTTTGACTTTCTCTTCTACTACTACCAAATTGCATTATTTTAGTTTTACTGAGATTCAAAGATATTCTGATTCTGTCAAAGCATCTCTTAAGTTTATTAATTTGTTCTGTTATTATTTGTATTAGCTTGTGTGTGTTCTCTCCTGTACAAACCACAGGTGTGTCGTGTGTTTACCTGGCACAAGACGCTGTAAGCGGTGGCTCTCCAGTGTCGATGGCGATCCTTCACTTCCCATACTTGTCTTCTCTCCCGGTTGTGGGGAAAGCGATGTAAACTCTTTCCACAAGTCTCGAGGGTGGAGCACAACAGGGCATTTACACATGTCGAAAAAGTAAGGAGGAAAGCGAGCGTCAGCTCAAAGTTAGTAGCAGTCATGGCGCCCTGTTGTCACGAAAGTGCATTTTGAACAATCATTGAGGAGATCGCCTGAAACCGAGTTGGCCATGCGCTCTCTTTCTACATGACTCTGCCTAAGGCGGGGGTTCAGCAACCCGCGGCTCTATAGCGCCGCCCTACTGGCTCCCTGGACCTCTTTCAGAGATGTGTGAAAATGGAAAAAAATAATATATATATTTTTAATATATTTTCTGTAGGCGAACAAACATGACACAAACCTTCCTAATTATTAGACATCTCACTGTTTATGTTAAACATGCTTCACTGATGAGAGTATTTGGTGAGTCCTACTAATTTCAGCGATCCTTGAACTCATCGTAGTTTGTTTACACGTACAACTTTCTCCGACGCTGCCACAGAAATACATGTTTTATGCCACGCTTCATTTTGTCCACCAAGTGTTTTATGCTGTGCGTGAATGCACAAAGGTGAGCTTTGTTGATGTTATTGACTTGTGTGGAGTGCTAATCTGGCATGTTTGGTCAATCCATGACTGCAAGGTAATCGATGCTAACATGCTATTTAGGCTAGTTGTATGTAAATACTGCATTATTATGCCTTATTTGTAGATATATTTGAGCTCATTGAATTTCCTTTACTTATGTCCTAAGTGTATTTAATTTATATCTGCATGTTCTCGCCCGGGAAAGGGTGGAGTGCCATCTCCAAGTTGGGGAGGACATCTTGCCCCAAGTGGAGGAGTTGACGTACCAAGGAGTCTTGCTCACGAGTGGGGGAAGAGTGGATCGTGAGATCGACAGGCGGATCGGTGCGGCGTCTTCAGTAATGCAGACGCTGTATCGATCCGTTGTGGTTAGGGATGATGTTCGAAACCGGTTGTTCGATAAGAAAAGAACCGATTCCATGGACTCAAATCCCTTTTTGAGAACCGGTTCCCGTTATCGAGGCTACTATAGTAAAGAAAAAGAGTTGGTTCTTTATTCGAATCCCTGGGAACGAATCCCTTCCCACAGGAAATGCCCTGTGGGACAGCAATGTTATGCCCATTTGATTGTAGACTCTTACTGACACCTTGTGGCGATGTGAAAATACTACGCGTCATTAGTTTGGGCACTTCCGGGTTGGCGAAACAGTTAAGTTCATGAGACAATTGAGAAGTAGAAAAGTTGTGTTAGCTCTTACAAGCCTTGGAAAAGATAAGTCTGTAAGTAAACTGTTTAACTTGTTTATGTAACTCAATATTAAGGTGGAAAGTGTTTAAATTTGATAGTAAGATGTTTATTAAAAAACGATTTTTGTGCACTGTTTCAATCGATGTTTTGAGGACTTAAAATGGCTGCCAGTCGTGTATTTCCACCATCGAAATAGTTTCAACACTCAGTAGTATTTGTTTGATGATAGTACTGTATATTTGTGTGAAGCTAATATTTACATATTATGTATTACATTTCAGTATGTTAATTGAATCACATAGCTTATACATTTGTCATTGTGTGTATTTCAGTTTAAAAAAACACACAAAAACAGTCCAGTGCAAGACAAAAGTAAAGATAGGAAAAGACAAAGCAAGATCAACAACAATAAAGAGCCTAAATGGATTAATCTGCTTTGGAACTTTATTAGACGTCTTGGATTGTTTGTTAGCTGTCTGCCTGTGTGTGTAGTTAGTATGTTCCAATAGCAGCAGAAGTGCACTTTTTGGAGAGCTGTATTATTTTCAGTTTTGTGCCCAAGGGACTGATTTTGTTTAACACTATATTATTGTTTATACACATATAGTGATCACAGAGACAGGTTGTTTTTGTGTTACTGTATATATTTGTTTTTCTGAAAAATCCCACTTAATATACTTTGGGTAACAACAGTCAATATTTATTTATTTAATTTTTTTAGGGGGTAACAGTCAATATTTATTTAATTTTATTTTTTTCTTATAAAATAAAAGTGAGCTTTTGTTAAACCAAATATTGTGTTTTTTTCCATATACAACAACCTATCTGGATTAGATAAGAGAATCGAAAAGGAATCGGTTCGATAAGAGGATTCAATAATGGGCTCGAACTTGATGATTTCTTATCAAACATCATCCCTAGTTGTGGTGAAGAAGGAGCTGAGCCAGAAGGCAAAGCTCTCGATTTACCGGTCGATCTACGTTCCCATCCTCACCTATGGTCATGAGCTTTGGGTTATGACCGAAAGGACAAGATCACGGGTACAAGCGGCATAAATGAGTTTCCTCCGCCGGGTGGCGGGTCTCTCCCTTAGAGATAGGGTGAGAAGCTCTGCCATCCGGGGGGAGCTCAAAGTAAAGCCGCTGCTCCTCCACATCGAGAGGAGCCAGATGAGGTGGTTCGGGCATCTGGTCAGGATGCCACCCGAACGCCTCCCTAGGGAGGTGTTTGGGGCACGTCCGACCGGCAGGAGCCCACGGGGAAGACTCAGGACACGTTGGGAAGACTATGTCTCCCAGCTGGCCTGGGAACGCCTCGGGATCCCCCGGGAGGAGCTGGACGAAGTGGCTGGGGAAAGGGAAGTCTGGGCTTCTCTGCTTAGACCTCAGATAAGCGGAAGAAAATGGATGAATGTCTCATGACATATTACCTGTATGTAATATTGGCTGCATCTCTCATAGTTGTTTGTTCGCCATGTTGTTCCAGACCACAGCAAACGTTACCCAGCTAGCAAAGATTGTAATAAATCCATTAGAAGAAGACAGCCTGCCGTTTCCTTAAACTTGGACACACACCTTTGGCCATTCTCAGCCAGTAATTTCCAGAAGTTATCTCATCCTGTGAGAAGTTTTACTAATGTTTTCAAATGTTGTAAAAATGTGTAGAATAAATATTAAAATACATTTCTGTCGACGAACATTTGCGTCAGCCTTTAATATTAGTCTAATATAGCTAATATCGACACTTACATCATGTGTTGCCTTCATTATAACACTTACACTGCAAAAACTGAAATCTAAGTAAGAAGAAATATCTCAAATAAGGGTGATATTTGCTTATTTTCTGTCTGATAAGTTAATTCTTCTCACTAAGCAGATTTTATGTTAGAGTGTTTTACTTGTTTTAAGGGTTTTGGTCCTAAATGATCTCAGTAAGATATTACAGCTTGTTGCTGAGATTTTATGAGCTATATTGAGTAAAACATGCTTGAAACTAGAATATCAACTGTTGCAAAGCTGTGTCATCAACACTCACAAGTATAAAACTACTTTTTTAAAGTAATAATTTCTTACTTCAAGCATGAAAAAAAAAATCATGATGCCGAGCGCATATCATTATGTCAAGATAATGGCACTAGCATTTACTTAATTTAAGAATATTTTTCAACATATTGGGCAAAAAGGTCTAATTTTTTTTGCACTTGTTATTAGTGAGAATATACTTATTTTAAGGTATTTTTGGGTTCATTGAGGTTAGCTAATTTTACTTGTTTTGGAAAGTCTTGACAAGCCGAATGTTCTTGTTCTATTGGCAGATAATTTTGCTTGGTTCAAGTAAAATGCCCCTCATTTTTGTATTTTTTTCCTTGTTTTTGAACGCTGCCTTTTTGCAGTGTATATAAGGCTTTTAATTTTTTTCTTTGTATTTTTGGTCCAGTATGGCTTTTTCAACATTTTGGGTTGTCGACCTAAGGCGTAGATTTATTGCCCTCTACTGGTCAAGTTTAGTACTACCAGAGTTACTCTGTCAAAAATACAACTTCACTACAAAACAAACTTAAGTATAATTATGCACAATATCTACTTACAAAGAGCTGAACAAGTTTTGTGATGAAACTTACACGAATACAATCAATCAATACACGTGAGGGTTTCTACCGTTGCTGCTGCTTGTCTGGAACAGTCGCTTAAAAGGTCCGAACGGAAACAATGACTAAGAGTGTTGGCTCGGGGAAGAACATTCCTACTTGGTTGTCCAGTCAAAGTTAAAAGTCAGATTTTCGCGATTTATTTAATTTTTTTCCAGGTTTTATAGCGCCATTTTTTTGGGTTTGAATGAGTAGTCTTCTTCTACTCACCCATTTGAAGCTTCGTTGTGACGCTGTTGCCCCTTCCGGGTGGCGGGAGTACTGCATCCACGAAGAACCCTGGTTTGAATGGTTTCATCAGGCCTACTTGGGTGACGTTCGGCGGGCTAACTGAAACACTTTGGTCTGCCGGATGTGGCCTTATAAGGATAGGGTTGCATTAACTACATATGGACAGCAGATGGCGGCAGATACATAGCTATGAAACGGTGACTGGAATCACACAGACAGACGCATACATGGTTACATATAAGCAGTGTTGGGTTAGTTACTGAAAACCAGTAACTAGTTACAGTTACAAGTTACTTTATTTCAAAAGTAACTCAGCTACTTACACCAAAAAGTAATGCGTTACTGTGAAAAGTAACTATTTAGTTACTTATATTTATTTTTATTTTTTTAAGGCCCCCTTTAATGCCCTTTTAGCCTTCATTTCAGTACTGTTATTGCAGTGGAGAATAATACAATGTGTTGATCAACTTGACATGCATTTGAATCACTGAACTCTGCTAAGCAATGTGGTCTACATAAACACACGAAGACAAAGATATGTTTCAAAAGGCCAATTTGTTTCAGGCCAGAACAAATTGACAAAACTATTTTAAATAGCTGCAACATAACATACATAAGTAACAAACAGCATAATAACAACATAGCTGTAAAACAAGAAAGGCACACACTACATACATAAAGCCTAACCAGGCGTTTTTTTCTGGAATAAAATCATGTCTGAAACCCAGAACACTCTACACATTTCCCCAGTTTTAGTTTAGAGATAAGGAAAGATTGGCCTGGCCCACTAGCATCCCTCTTTATGTTTGTGAACTTTATTGTCTATACATTTAGAGTGATGTGATGTGATAATCAAACACTCTAGAAGTCTAGAATGAAAGAGTATATAAGAGAATTGACAGAGTGTGTACCTTCAGTGCGCAGTGCCTCGTTAAAATCCAGCCGCCGTTGCTTAGGAGGTGAAGTGTGTCTCTCTTTACTAGCTTCGTCGAAGCATGTTGCTTTTGTAGCTGTTTCAGCAGATTTGAATTGCTGGGATAGGATCTTTGATCCAAGACAACTTACATTTAACTAAAATGTTCTTTTCTTTGTGGTCGACAAAAGAAAGGTAGTGAGAATATCTCCATGTTAAGAAACTCGACTTTGGCTCTGCCATGTCTTGTTAGTAAACACAGACACGCCCACACACACAGAGAGCAGCGCGCTCCTCTACGACCTGGATGGAGACCTCCTACGACCCTCTGCTTGCACCCAATGGACTGGACTCTCACATTATCATGAATAATTTGCAAAAACTGTACCCACTTGGAATCCATAGCAGCCCGTCACCCAAGAGCGGGGTCCCCACATTTGGTGGTAGCGGGGGGTGTATATTGTAGCTTCCCGGAAGAGTTAGTGCTGCAAGGGGTTCTGGGTATTTGTTCTGTTGTGTTACGGTGCGGATGTTCTCCCGAAATGTGTTTGTCATTCTTGTTTGGTGTGGGTTCACAGTGTGACGCATATTTGTAACAGTGTTAAAGTTGTTTATACGGCCACCCTCAGTGTGACCTGTATGGCTGTTGACCAAGTATGCTTTGCATTCACTTAAGTGTGTGTAAAAGCCTCATATATTATGTGACTGGGCCGGCACGCTGTTTGTATGGAGGAAAAGCGGGCGTGACGACAGGTTGTAGAGGACGCTAAAGGCAGTGCCTTTAAGGCACTGCCCCCAATATTGTTGTCCGGGTGGAAATCGGGAGAAATTCGGGAGAATGGTTGCCCCGGGAGATTTTCGGGAGGGGCACTGAAATTCGGGAGTCTCCCGGGAAAATCGGGAGGGTTGGCAAGTATGGCATAATGGAATGGTTAAAAAGCAAAACACTGATAAGGTGTGTTTTTTGTGCCATGGCGCCATCTTTTGGATAAGTTTGCTCACTGCAGGTGTTCCAGTGTCCTTCCATTTAGTCCAGGGGTGCCCACACTTTTACTGCAGGCGAGCTACTTTTCAGTTGATCAAGTCGTGGGGATCTACCTCATTCATATATATAATTTATATTTACTTATGAAAGATATGTTTTTGTTAACAAGTTAAAGGTGTTTAAAGATAATGCAAGCATGTTTAACACATATAGTTAATATTGTTAGCAAGTTAAAGGTTTTTAATGATAATACAAGCATGTTTAACACATATAGTTAATATTGTTAATAAGTTAAAGGTGTTTAATGATAATACAAGCATGTTTAACACATATAGTTAATATTGTTAACAAGTTAAAGGTGTTTAAAGATAATGCAAGCATGTTTAACACATAAAGTTAATATTGTTAACAAGTTAAAGGTGTTTAAAGATAATACAAGCATGTTTAACACATATAGATTCCTTTCTTTCATGAAGACAAGAATATAAGTTGGTGTATTACCTGATTCTGATGACTTTCATTGATTGGAGTCAGACAGTTAGTGATGATAATGTCCACATTTTCAAATGGAGGAGAAAAAAAGTCCTCCTTTCTGTCCAATACCACAAAAGTCTTTTAATCCAATTTTATTTTATTGTTGTGATTTTGTACGGTGTCCTTGAGTGCCCAGAAAGGCGCCTTATAAATAAAATATATTGTTATTATTATTATAAAAGTGGTTGGTTTTTGGCATCTTATTTGTCCAGCTTCCGTACTTCCTTTTTTTATACACTTTACAAGAAATACATTGGCGGCAAACTCTGTAGCTTGCTAGCTTGTGTACGCTAGCTTTCTGAGACTCTTATTTTGTTAGCGCAGGCAGGATGAAGCAGCGCTTTTATTGTGCAACTGTGCAGTCGGTCTTTGGAGTTTTGACGACAGGTACGGCGCCAGAGTCTGTTGAAATAAAAAGTGTTTCTCGCCTTCCTGTCGGTCATTTTTTCTTAATAATGAGCTCGCAGCAGCCAGTGTCATCTCACAAGACCCTCGGGTGCCGTGAATGTCAATCAAGTGACGTCATAGTGAAGATTGATGATCACTCATTTTTAGAACTATTTTTTTAATGCCTGGCTGGCGATCGACTGACACACCCTCCGCGATCGACCCGTAGCTCGCGATCGACGTAATGGGCACCCCTGATTTAGTCCTTTCAACCGGATGCAGAAGTGCCGTTCAGTCTCCTAGCCGTCCATAGCGTTTCTACTCGTATGGATTCTTCATTCATCACTCCAAGCAACGTTTGTAAGTTTTATAGTTTAACTAGAACAATTCTTACTTACTAACCCATCCCATGTGTGATGTCTGTAGGAGGGTTTTCATGTAATAGTTGCAGGTGCTACCGTAATGTATTGACGCCAACATCGTTAGCATTAGCTAATATGTTAGTATCATTAACTTACAACAGCATTATTTTTGTATTGTTTCAGTTTCACAAATTCCTCAGTAAATTCCTCAAAACGTCACCTTGGAGTTATTGAGTTTGTTTAGTGGATTGGAGAGCTAGCTTCCGCAGTTAGTGGGTCCATGACGATGACTTCTGTTTTGCATGATCAGACGTTTTACTGCCGTGTTGCAGGCACTGTTTGGAAACAATTAAGGTATGTAAATAAACATTTACAAAATCTTCCTGCGTAAATAACTCTGTGGGGGGGCGTGGTCTGCGGACCTGCAGCGAAGCGGGGTGTGTCAGGATCGGCTTCGAAATTAGTGACAGGTGCGTGGATGACACAGCTGCGAGTGTTTGTCTGATCACCTGTCGCTCTGTTAGAGGCAGCAGTCGGGAAGGAGAGGGGTTGGTTGATGGTGGAGATTGAGTGAGAAAAACTTTAACATGGCCGAAAAGCACAACTTATTGCAAAATAAATCATTGTTCGCAAAGATGAAAACGGCTGTCATGTCCGTCATTGGTGGTCCAGAGAACCCGGAGGAGCAAGACCTCCACAAACTCATTTCACAACAAATTTATCTGCGACTTATAAATTATATATATACACTACCGTTCAAAAGTTTGGGGTCACCCAAACAATTTTGTGGAATAGCCTTCATTTCTAAGAACAAGAATATACTGTCAAGTTTCAGATGAAAGTTCTCTTTTTCTGGCCATTTTGTGCGTTTAATTGACCCCACAAATGTGATGCTCCAGAAACTCAATCTTTTTAAAAGGAAGGTCAGTTTTGTAGCTTCTGTACCGAGCTAAACTGTTTTCAGATGTGTGAACATGATTGCACAAGGGTTTTCTAATCATCAATTAGCCTTCTGAGCCAATGAGCAAACACATTGTACCATTAGAACACTGGAGTGATAGTTGCTGGAAATGGGCCTCTATACACCTATGTAGATATTGCACCAAAAACCAGACATTTGCAGCTAGAATAGTCATTTACCACATTAGCAATGTATAGAGTGTATTTCTTTAAAGTTAAGACTAGTTTAAAGGTATCTTCATTGAAAAGTACAGTGCTTTTCCTTAAAAAATAAGGACATTACAATGTGACCCCAAACTTTTGAACGGTAGTGTATATTTTTTTTCCTAAAATTGAGTGGGTGTCGCATATATCCCGGTGTGCTCTATAGATGGAAAAAGATGCCAAAGCTGCTATTTTACATGATTACACCACGGTTGGACAATACATTCTTAAAGCAGCAGTACATAAAGCACTTAGACATTGACCCTTCTTTAATTGATTTATTATATATCCCACATAATCAAACACAGGTCAAGTATCAATAGGCACGAGCAGAGTTTTAGGTTCAGAAGTAGGCACAGTGTTGACCTGGTAATAAACCTTGTGGCATTCGACCAGCGATCCCTGCATGACTTGACACTCGCTGCAGGATTTCAGCAGTAAACTAAAATACATTGTATATGTTCCCAAATAATAGATCACCATTTCTAAATAACCCAAGACACCAGATATTTGGAGTATTTTGAGATGGGAATCTCCGCCCCTGTATGATGAATCTACTCTTAACAAACCAACTTTTGTTCCCGAGTGCGCCATCATCTAACCTCGGTAACGCTCGAGCTCTCAGTTGAGGACGACGTTTCCTGTCCAGGTCTCGTGTTTGGTTCCGGTCTTCAGACGGGTGAGGGTGACCTCCACGGCCTGGATCTTCTCGTATTTCGGAGGAATGGAGCAGACTTTGTAGCTCACCTCGTCGCCTTCCACGGGCACACACTCGCCCTCGATGCTGGGGGAAGGGTGAAACGTGGTGTCACAGTGGCAAAGTGCAGGTTTCCACACACATTTATCTGTGGCGGTACACATCAATTACTTTTGGACCGCCACAGAAGGATTTAGTGCAGTGGTTCTTAACCTGGGTTCGATCGAACCCTAGGGGTTTGGTGAGTCGGCCTCAGGGGTTCGGCGGAGGTCAAAACACACCCGACTCATCGTGTTAATAACAACTTCTCCCTATCGGCGTATTACGGATACGGCAACAGCAGAAGTCACACTGATTTGCAGGTGTGTAGTTTGTTGTGAGTTTATGCACTGTGTTGGTTTTGTTGTTTGAACGAGGTGATGTTCATGCACAGTTCATTTTATGCACCAGTAAAAAAACATGATAACACTTTAGTATGCGGAACAAAAAAACATGGGGAACATATTCACCATTAATTAGTTGTTTGTTAACATGCAAATTAGTAACATATTGGCTCTTAAAGGCCTACTGAAAGCCACTACTACCGACCACGCAGTCTGATAGTTTATATATCAATGATGAAATCTTAACATTGCAACACATGCCAATACGGCCGGGTTAACTTATAAAGTGCAATTTTAAATTTCCCGCCACACTTCCGGTTGAAAACGTGTAGATATGATGACGTATGCGCGTGACGTAAACAGTTGAATCAGACATCTTGGAATAGGTCCGTCGCCAGCTTAAGTCGTCGGTTTTCATCGCTAAATTCTACAGTATTCTGGACATCTGTGTTGGTGAATCTTTTGCAATTTGTTTAATGAACAATGAAGACTGCAAAGAAGAAAGTTGTAAGTGGGATCGGTGTATTAGCGGCTGGCTGTAGCAACACAACCAGGAGGACTTTGAGGATAGCAGACGCGCTAGCCGAACGACCTCACCTTGACTTCCTCCGTCTCCGGGCCGCCGACCGCATCGGTGATCGGGTGAAGTCCTTCGTCGTACCGTCGATCGCTGGAACGCAGTAGAGCACGGGTCGTGATGAGCAGATGAGAGCTGGCGTAGGTGCAGAGCTAATGTTTTTAGCATAGCTCTGTCGAGGTTCCGTAGCTAAGTTAGCTTCAATGGCGTCGTTAGCAACAGCATTGCTAAGCTTCGCCAAGCTGGAAAGCATTAACCGTGTAGTTACATGTCCAGAGTTTGGTAGTATTGTTGATCTTCTGTTTATCCTTCAGTCAGGGACTTATTTGTTTTGTTTCTATATGCAGTAAAGCCCGATGTTATCACGTTAGCTCAGTAGCTAAAGTGCGTCACCGATGTATTGTCGTGGAGATAAAAGTCACTGTGAATGTCCATTTCGCGTTCTCGACTCTCATTTCCAAGAGGATATAGTATCCGAGGGGGTTTAAAATACAAATCCGTGATCCACAATAGAAAAAGGAGAAAGTGTGGAATCCAATGAGCCAGCTTGTACCTAAGTTACGGTCAGTGCGAAAAAGATACGTTCTGCACTGCACGCTAGTCCTTCACTTTCACGTTCCTCATCCACGAATCTTTCATCCTCGCTCAAATTAATGGGGTAATCGTCGCTTTCTCGGTCCGAATCTCTCTCGCAGCTGGTGTAAACAATAGGAAAATATGAGCAGTCCTTCCTCCGGTGTCGTCACGCTACTTCCGGTAGGGGCAAGGCTTTTTTTTATCAGAGACCAAAAGTTGCGAACTTTATCGTCGTTTTATACTAAATCCTTTCAGCAAAAATATGGCAATATCGCGAAATGATCAAGTATGACACATAGAATGGATCTGCTATCCCCGTTTAAATAAAAAAAATTCATTTCAGTAGGCCTTTAACTAGTCATTATTAAGTACTTATTAATGCCTTATTCTGCATGGCCTTATTATAACCCTAATCCTCTAACCCTGGCCCTAACCAAATAACTCTAAATTAAGTCTTTATTACTTAGAATATGTTCCCCTAGTGTCCAAATAACTCTGAATTAAGTCTTTGCTACTTAGAATATGTTCCCCTAGTGTCCAAATATCTCTAAATTTAGTCTTTGTTACTTAGAATATGTTCCCCTAGTGTCCAAATAACTGTAAATTAAGTCTTTGTTACTTAGAATATGTTCCCCATACTAAAGTGTTACCAAAAACATATAACTTTGTCTTGAATTTGAATTTTTTATTTATTTATTTTTCACTAAACAAGGGTTCGGTGAATGCGCATATGAAACTGGTGGGGTTCGGTACCTCCAACAAGGTTAAGAACCACTGATTTAGTGTACTTTTGATCCTTTAAGACCTGGCACTATCTGCTCACCCTCTCACATTAAACGACTTGTTACAAATCAGTCCACCAGAGGGCAGCACCACTACACAGCTGAAGGACTAAGAAAACCACTCCTCGCACGTCCAGTTACTACACACCAGTTATCAAACAGAACCAAAGTCTCACTCAAAGTGCAAAACAAAACATAAACAGCACGTGTGCACAAAATAAAAGTTGATAACTTTAATGTCCTGTTGATAAATAATATAGGTGTCCTGATACGATACTGATATTGGAGCCTTCAGTATGGCCGATACCGGTAATAATCCGATACAATATCATAACCCAGCAGGCACAAGACGTTGATACAACGTTGATTATACGTACATGTCCTTTATAACTGACTTTGAAACAATGTTGCAAAGTAGTTGTATTTGTAAACCGATCGGGACATAAATACGGTTTAAAAACATGAGAAATGCAAAAGAGATGACGTCAACCCCCTCTTTGAAATCAAAATCAAATCAGTTCAAATTGACCAGGCGAGCCATACTCAATTTTGCAAGATGAAAGGTAACAAAGGGTGAAAGAGTGACTATTAATTAGGGTACAGGAATTGTGCCAAATTAAATGTGAATATGCCTACAAAGGCACTATAGTGAGGCTCATTATTATGTCCAGTTGATCCTCACATAATCCATGGATGTCTTTCGTCTGCTTTAAATAGTAGCTTTAAAAGGAGAACTGCACCTTTTTGGGGGTATGTTGCCTCCCATTCACAATCTTTATGTAAGACAAGCACACAAGTTTTTCTTTTTTATGCATTCTAACTCGTAAATAAACGCTAGCAAAAGTCAGCTAACAAGGGAGGTAATGGTAGTCACTCTAATTTGCCTATAAAAGCGCTTTAAAAGACATACAAAAGCCTCCATCATCATTTTATATACAAACCCCGTTTCCATATGAGTTGGGAAATTGTGTTAGATGTAAATATAAACGGAATACAATGATTTGCAAATCATTTTCAACCCATATTCAGTTGAATATGCTACAAAGACAAAATATTTGATGTTCAAACTGATAAAGTTTTTTTTGTTGCAAATAATCATTAACTTTAGAATTTGATGCCAGCAACACGTGACAAAGAAGTTGGGAAAGGTGGCAATAAATATTGATAAAGTTTAGGAATACTCATCAAACACTTATTTGGGACATCCCACAGGTGTGCAGGCTAATTGGGAAAAGGCGGGTGCCATGATTGGGTATAAAAACAGCTTCCCAAAAAATGCTCAGTCTTTCACAAGAAAGGATGGGACGAGGTACACCCCTTTGTCCACAACTGCGTGAGCAAATAGTATAT